>NW_016158304.1:23557-75845 GCF_001687245.7 Rhagoletis zephyria | reverse complement strand
TTTCTGTAGACTTTAGACTTGACGTAGCCCCACAAAAAATAGTCTAAAGGCGTCAAATCGCATGATTTTGCTTATTTACGAAGCCATTCAACCAGAAATGAGCCTCATCGCTGAACAAAATTTGTCGATAAAAAAGCGGATTTTCTGCCAACTTTTCACACATTCAACACATTTCGAACCGAACACTGATTTTGGTAATAAAATTCAATGATTTGCAAGCGTTGCTCGTTAGTAAGTCTATTCATGATGAAATGTCAAAGCATACTGAGCATCTTTCTCTTTGACACCATGTCTGAAATCCCACGTGATCTGTCAAATACTAATGCATGAAAATCCTAACCTCAAAAAAATCACCCGTTATAAATAAATGTAGGCTTGTATGGGAGTATATTAATGTGCGCGGATGTGTGTGGCCAGACGACAGACACGCCGATGTAAATGCGGTAAGCTTAATAAATCGCTGCATTTTAATGGTCTAAATGAAGTCTTTAATTCGGCTGGGATAAAGCGTTTTGCGGAAGTTTTTCATTATGCTGATTAATTAGTGTTAACAACGAAAGAATACAAGTGAAAAAGTTATCTAGCGTGAAATTCGCTACTTACTTAGTACATAAGTACATACATAGTTGTTTGAGAATATACTTTTTAGAAGAAATGGCATTTCGGGGTTGACAAGCTACGAATCTTTTGCGCGATGGAGATTCCTTCAAACTGTTCTGTGGTCGACAGTGCTCATATGAAATGATTGTTGGTAGACCCATTCGTATGAAAGTTTACCGATGTCTCCGATGTCTTTTCCGAAAAGGACGTGAGTTGAGAAAAAGATTTTTGGTGCTAGTCTATTACCGATGTGTTCCATGTTATTAGATGTAACGTCGAAGTCAACATAAATTTTGGAGTGTCCATAGCGTCAGTAAGTTAGGAAATCGGTGACCCTAAGCCGGACTTCATGTTTTGCTGCAGAAGCGTCAACACCTATGTCGATGGGCATTATGACAAGCTTGGCGTTAAGAAATAAAGTCGGATTGGTCACAAGTGTGACCCTTCGAAACAGCAGAGAACAACTGATGTCTTCTTCAGCCTTTCTCCAATGTTTTCTTTTTTGGAAAATGAAGCGCTAGTACTCAACTCTATCGGAAACATTTCCAATTGAGGAAAGAGTCACTTGGGCGGCTGTCTTAGACTTTCTAGTAGCCATGACTCAATGCAGAGCACTAACTAGTCACCATACCTTTGCATTAGATCATAGCTACTCTCCTCCCCAGCACTGCCAGCAGCTCTTTATGTTGACCACAATTCAAAAAGGGGTGATGAAATGTGTCTTACTCCTGTTTACTTAACACAGAATCGTACCACTGTTTCATTCCGCCGCGACAGTGATGGTCTTCTTTGTGTATGAAGGCTTCAAGCTCATTTGATAGCTAGTATTGATCCATCTGACTTTTCCTTTGGTTGAATGAGGAATCCAAATGTTATACTTACTGCTGCTTTGGCTGGCAGTGAAAACCGTTTTGAGCAATTTTCAATGCGAGTTTGGCTTGATCAATGTCTTTTTATTTATTTTGTGTACTCTCTTGCATTAAACTGTCGAGATCAAATAGAACAGATAAATCGCTTTGTATTTGGTACAAGTCTGGTTATTTTCGTACTAGTTCGGTTTCAGTCAGGAAATTCTAGTTGTCAACTAGTATTTTTTCCTGACTAGTTTGGGGTTTCACTGCACGGTATGTACATACATACAAATGTATAATTCAATTTCAATTTATTGGCGATTAAGCGTGACTAATTTTGAAACCTTTTGCCTACACATAAATTAGCTTAAAATATTGTATGTATTTGCAAATATGCATAAATCTTTATTTACTTAGAGGCCTTTTGAAAATACCTCCTTTAACCTCACTGGTGCGGTTTTTTTCTTACTTTTCGCGTGACGCTTACTACAAAATCTTTTGTGCTACACTTTTTTCTTAAAAATCCAAAAAAAACCTTTGTTGTTTTTATTACACCAGCTTTAAACTTAACGTCTGCCTACACGCTAAAACATCGATGGAAACCAGCAAATATGTATGTATGTATATATGCCATACATATATATGTAGGTGAACAACTGAATATTTTTTCATTAACACTTGCGACTTTTGCGCGCTAGTGTGACGAATTTTCATTGTTCAACGCCGCAATTGTGCAATAAAAATGTTAATTGAATTGGTGTCAGAGGTGGCGGCTAGCAGGCTCAATAGCTATTGTAGCTGACTAGGTGACTGGAGCTGATCGTCACGCTGCACGCCTCCTTGTCCGCCCAGCTAGCTGGCAGTCTGCTTAGCAGCTATGCAAAGATGTTTGCTTTTCGGTAATACTGCGCGCGCGCTCCCTTTTACTCGGCTAATGCACGAGAACACATAAGCGATGTATAAGCAAACATACTTACTTTACACAACAAGAACAACAACAAAAACAACAATGGCAAATATTTGTGCGCATTTTTGCATATCAAGTTCGTGGCTGAAGTCTTTTGTTTTGGCCATCCAAGCCGCGCCGCGCCGCGCCGCGCTGCCACTAAACGATTTCCTTTTTCCTTTGTTTTTTTTTTTGTGCAGCGCCGCAGTTTTGCGCTTTACTTAGCAGCCAGCATAAATTGTTTTTGTTCACTATCCGACTTACTAGCCCAACTTGCAACAATGACATTTAGCGCTGCTGCAATTCACATTTACATGCAGACAATTTATACCTTAGCATGTACTTCACACCTTAGTTTTCGCCAGCGAGGTGCGAGAAATCATTTGCAATAATGGAATAATTGAATTGTGTGCGAGCTCAATTCATCAACTTGCTATTAACGTGTGTGTGTGTGTGTGTGTGTGTGTGGTGGAGTGTAGTATTTGATCGCGCGCCGACACGCTGGCATTTGTGTTAGATACTTAGCGTTTGTTTCTTTAACCATTTGCACTTTTTTCTATCATTCCATCTGTTTTTGGGAATTAAATTTTTTCCATCAATTTGGTGGCAACACTTTTAATGCGTATTCTATTTTTTCTTAAAAGTTTTTGCAAACTTTTTTTTTCTTGCGCTCATTCATTCAAGCTTTAAATGAAGCAATAAATTTGCTCATTGACACCTTAATACTTTTGATTTCATTTGGCTGTCAGCGGTAATACCAACTGAAAAGCTTTTTCAATGCAAAATGCATTTTGGTGGTGAAATACATAAATTACGCTGCCGTTTTTAAAAAAGTAGGTAAATCTTTCAGTCTTAACAGCTCATAAATTAGCATAAATGCCTACGAAAAAGTCTACTGAATTGCGCTGGCTGACTGGCTGGCTGGCAAGCATTTGTGAGTATTTCGCGTATTGCTCAAGCGGTTTAAAAGTAAGTTAGTTCTTATTTTTCTAGCGGAAAAGTGAGAAAATGTGGAAAAATTGCTTAATAGAGGTAAACTTAAAAATTTGAGTTTTAAAAGCATTTAAAGCTTTTTTGAAAAAAGGAGCTCTCCTGGGTCAAACCTTCTTCGAGGCATTTCTAGTGCGTTCTGTTCTGTTGAAATTTGTGTAACTCTTTAGGAAAGCCTGGTTTTAAGTTTCGTATGGGTCTTCGTCTTCGTCTTAGACGTCATATGCGCCTGTATTGGTATTGGTATTCGCCTTCATGCCTATCTTCGTAAACATATTCGTCTTCATCTTCGCATTCGTTTAACTATTCGTATTCGACTTCGTATTCGCCAACCTATTTGGAATTCGAATTAGACTTCGTATTTGTATTGTTACTCGTATTCGTCTTATAATCGTTTTCATCTTTTTATTCGTCTTCATATTCGGTTTCGCATTATTTTTCAACGTCGTATTCGTCTTAATTCATATTCGATTTCGTAGCCGTATCAGTTTTTTCTTCGTCACAGTCTTCGTCGTGGCCTTCGTATTCCTTTTCTCCTTGAAAATCGTTTTCGTATTCTTTAATATATTCGTTTTCGAATTCGCATTCGTCTTCGAATGCTTTTTCGCCTTAGTATACGTCTTCGTGTTCGTATTCCTCTTCGTATTCGTAATCCACTTCGTATTCGCTTTTGCCTTCCTATCGGTGTTTGTATTCGTATTCAGCTTTATCTTCGTCTTTCGTCATCTTTTCGACCTACCTCTCTTGCAACACTGTACCCTTTCTCATTTCCTTCCATTCCCTTGTGGCCTGGTACCCACGTTAGCTGAAACTCGATGTATCTATCAGAAGTTCCAACTTACTTTATTGCTTAAATCTATTTGAAATCTCTTTTCGAAAACTTTCTCTTGAAATTTTGTAAATTTTTTTAGCGTCCTGCTCCATACTTTGGTGAATAGGCTCCAGCTCGATAATTACTACGAGAGCTGTCATAAGGCATGTTGGCGTTGTTCCTTTTATTTGTACACATGTCAGTCAATTAAGCTTAGTGAGCTATTACCTCGTTACCTTGTTAGAATAGTTCTTGAGAAGATCCAAATTACCGCCTAATAACGTACTGAAGATGTTGTGCGATCATGGTGGATAGTTATCTTACGATTTTAGTGCTACAGTCCCAGAACTTTCCCACCCGACACTTACTTTCATAGTTCTGGAGATGGACGCGTCCACTTATTTCTTTCATAGAAGTTTGGTGGCTAGGATGAGCTCCACATATTCCACTTCACTGGCGAGACTAATGACACTCCGATGCAGAGGTATATTTCAAATGCCTGCTAAGGATCTCATCGTAGTGAAGAAGTAATGGCTGCTTTTGTTGGACTCATGTTGAGCTCCAATTAGGGATATCATGTTTTCGTTGGTCATAAGTCTCATTGTATGCTATCTATGACACAGAGTGTGCTCTCGGGCGTACCGATTCGGTCTGGCCCCTCACATGTTGGCGGCGGCTGCAGTGGCCTCTTATATGTGCCATCATTGTTGACTTTTTTTTGCCGTCGGAGAGCTCAGTAGCTTTTGTTGAACCCGAGGTGATTGCTTCTGTCGGCAGACTGCGGTTTTGGTATTTATTCGTAATTATTTAGTGCCATGAGTAGCTAAGAAAACGAAGGTCGTCCTCCCGGGCAGAGATCTATTATAACCGGCCATTGGCTCAGTAGCTACCCGCTATCCGCAAGTTTCTATCGCCACTGAGATTTATGAAGAGATGCTGCCTTACTTTAAAAAAATTTTATCGAAATTTTTAATTTTTCCATTCGATTTCTTCTAATTTTGAGTATGTAGTTTTGTAGCCCTTTAAGTTTTAGTATAATAAAGTGCAAGTTTCAAGTCACTAAAAATTACCGTTGATTTTCGAGAATTTTTATGCCAAGGGTGCTGCGAATTTCCTTCCATGTAATGCATGAACATGATATTTTTTATGAGAAAAAAGGTACGCAACTTGAAACTTGATTATTATTATACAAAAATTAATTGCGCTACAAAACTGCATACCCAGAATTTTTCTAAGCAATAAAAATGAAAAAAATTTTTAATTTCGATTAAACTTCTCGAGTTCTGTATGGAATCAAAAAAACCAAATGAGTTTTGTGGTTTTTGCTGTTGAATAAACTATATTTCTACAAAAAGTAAGAAAAATTTGGTGTAAAAAACATAGATAAAATTTCGCAAAAACAAATTTAGTTCACCCTAACGTTACATATTTGTATATTCCGGAGCAATATTTACCCATATAGGCACATATTTGAAAAATTACCAGACAACTAACTATTTAGCGTTAAATAGTCTACGCTCTTGCTCTCTTGCTGCATAACGTGTGACTTTATTCTTTTCCGGTTTTCCAATATTTATTTTTCACAAAGTTTTTGTGCAATGGCATTTTCATGCACTCCTTCTATTTTTCTCACAAATATATGTATGTACATACATATTTTGCGCTTCGCAACGCTTTGTTACTTGCCGCCTTTTTAGCATATTGCTCATAAATATTTTTGTAGTAGATAAGTAGTGGTTATGGCAACTCCATTTAAGATTTCCATCAATTCTTTTGTGTCCGTTTTTTTTTTGTAAAATTGTGTTTTACAATTTTATTAAGTAAGCAATTTAATTCTATTTTTTTCGATTTTCATACTTTTCAAATGCTGGCATTCAATGCGCTGCTTGCTGACCGCAATGCTGACCATTTGCCAGCTGAATTTGCTAAGCCAGCGGCGGCATGCATTGTAGTAGATCAGAAGCGTAAAGTAAAAAATTCATATTTCATAATCGCAATTCACGTGAAAATATCTGTGCAAACATTTCAGCTACCGAGATTTGTCAGCACTACATACACACACACATACATACATACATTGTACGAATACATACATACATACCATTGCAATTCTCANTACATTTTCCTAAGCTGCTGGTGCTTCAAGCGATTGGCGCTGCTGGAATTATTGGCAGTCGAGACGTTGCTTTTGCTGCTGATGCTGGTGACGCCAGTTTTTCTTTCCCGCTCACCAGCCGCTGATTTTATTAGCACCTCTGTTACTCTGTTGTTACCGCTGCGGACACAGCTGTGCAGCGCAGTTGATTTTGCCGCAAACTTTCGTAGTTTTTTTTTTTTTTATTGCCAACATTTATCGCGATTTTCCAAATTTTTTGAGCATTTGGCGGTAGCTGTTGGCAGATGGCGGCTCTGCTGGCAATAAATCGCAATACATTTTTGGTCTTTGAAATTTTTTTTTGTATTTTATTTAAGTCTGTTTGTGGTAGCTAAGCATGTATAATAAGTATTATGTTGTAATAGAATATTTAATTCTAACTGTGCACATAAATATAAATTGTAAGCTTAAATTTTTTTGGATAGCGCTTTTTGTAAATTTGTAATATGTATTTGCAAAGGCTATTAGAGCGAGCTTAAGATGTAAACAGTAAAAGGGAAAGATTTCAAAAGTGTAGTTTTCTGCGCGCCTTACACATTTTTAAAATTTTTATATTTTTTTGAAAATTTTGCCTCGAAGAAAAATTTTTAATTTTCGTTTTTTCGCCAAAATTTCTTTGCAAAGTTGTTCATAACGTCTCAGGCCTTAATTTTTGTGAACATACCAAACCCTAAAAAAGATGTAAGTCCTGAACACTTTTATGTGGAAAATCCGAAAACAGTAGTTTCTCTTCAGAAGATTTCCAGTAATGCCACTCAGTTGTTTATTTCACCGTTTTTTATGGGTCCTCATTGCTTTTTTTGGGATTTTTGGGAGACCTATAAAAATTAGATAAAATTAAAAAATCGTTAAATAAACAGGTGGGTATTGCTATTGGAAGTCTCCTAAAGAGAAACAGTTTTACGATAGGAAAAAATATATATTTATTTTCAAGAATTTTATACCCTTTCTACGAAAAAGACTTTTTTCGCCATATAAAATACATGTAAAACATCAAGGGCTCTAAATATCATTTTGTAAACCAAAATAATACGCGTATTCTTTTTTTCCAATGAGGAAAATCCCTTGGAGTAAGAGCCTAACATTTCCCCTGCAGTTATATTCGGACCACCCTAATGTGTGAACGAATTTTTTCGTGTCGTGAAAACCAAAAATTACTGCAAGAATTAGACCCCCTCCCCAGCTTCCTAAAATCCTCTTACTACAGCCTGAAGGGGGTTGAATTTTTAATTTTCATACAAAATTAAAATAATGATGTACCATATGAACATTAGAGTGCATCACTCTCCATACAAAAAAAAAATCGATAGTGTTTTTCCATCGCAATTAATAAATCCATTATATTTTGAGACTTCTGCCAAAATATTTCACAAAAATATTGAAAGTTTACGTGAAGCTGCACCACGTGGAAAAAATTCAAAAATCTATTTTTTTTTTTGTATGTAAATAAAATTATGTAATGTCTTTGTTATTGTGACATATTAATATTTATTTCAATAGTGCTATTGAGATTTGTAGCACGATTTTGTTTTGTACGCGGCGTGCATTGCTCAGCTGTTGGCAGTGCTGACTTTGTCCGTCGCCGATACGGGTTCGATATCCCAAGAAATCACTTCAAATTATAGAAGAGGTTAAGCTTAAAAATTCTGCATAAAAATGCTTAAAAAGTATAGCAACGGAATCACAATAATAAGATTTTTTGGAGTTGTATCTTCTTCTTCTTCTTATTGGGCACTTTAACCGTGTGTCGGTTTGGTCCAGTTGCCTCTCTACTTTGCCGATTTGCGCCAGTTTTTCATCTCAGTGGCAGACCGGCCCTTCAGCACTTGGTCCTTCCATTGTATTCGTGGGCGCTCTTGTTTTAAGAAGGCTTCTTGTGGATTGGGCAAAGTACACTGAGATTCTAATTTTTGGGCAATTTCTGCTTAGTAGCTGGTCTAAGCGCCCAATTAGCACTTCGCAACCGGCTTTGAACGGCTCAGCTGGTTTACCGTCGCCTCTGGGGGCCTTGTTGTTTTCAAGCCGCCTCAATGATGTTCTGACCTCATCTTGGTGAAGTGGTGGAATGTGACTTTCGTCCCTATATATTGGTTTGGGGTCTTACATAGTCTACTATTTTCTGATTTGTTCGTACAAGTATTCGTACTTAAATAAACGTCAGCCATTTTATTGCAGCAGTAATGGGCCCACAAAGCGATGTCGTTGCAGCAAAATTGCTTGTGCAACATGGCTTAATTGTAAAATAAAAATGGAAAAAATCCAAAGTAATGGCCGATGTAGGCAGACGAACCAACAGTTGAAAAAAAACAGAATATTAATAAAATAAAAAAAAAAAACGTAACAGATGGGCTGTCATAATTACGATTCGTCATCTTTTTAACGTTGCGCACAAAATCCGCCATTTTAAAGCTGAAATTCTGCATAAAAGTTATATGTGTGTATATAAGTATGAACACAACAACAGCAGCAACAGCAGCAGCAGCAACAGCAACAGCAAATGGTGTGCAAGTCTACTGGCAGCTGCCGCTACCCGCCAACAACTACAAAATGCCTCTGAGTCATTAAGACATTTTTTATATGCTTTGTGCAAAGTAGTTTGCTACTTGCTTTTTTATTTTATTTTATTCCACATTTTTTAGTTGCATTACTGTTTTGTTGTTGTTGTTGTTGTTGTTGTTGTTGTTGATGTTGTTGCGCTTACTGAAGCTTGTTTATTAACAACCTGCCATAAAGCGTAGATGGAAGGAAGCAACGGGAGCAAAAGCAACACAGAGTATGCAAGAAGTGTCGTTCCCATCCGATTGCATTAATCCAATATGTTCTGCTGAGACAAATACGCACACACACACACACACACACACATACACACACACACACACGCACACATTTGCATTGCATGCCTGCAATGAATTTAAGCATAACAAACAACTCCTTCACACAGTGAATCTGCACGAGTGTGTGTGTGTGTGTGTGTGTGTGTGTGCGCTTGCACACTCGAATGGGCTGGGCTTAATGTAATTAGTGTGTATCGTGGTGAAATGTAAGAAAGGCAAAAACGTATAGAATATGCTTGCATAGCAAAAACAACAGCAACAACAACAACAATAAAGCAACAACTGCACTGCATATAAAAAATTATGTTGTTGTTGTTTTATTTGTTGCTTGTTCTGCTCATAAAGCTATTATGCAGACATGTTTAAATATATAAAAAGAAAGACAAGCCTGTTTTCTGCCGCCCTTTTGTTGTTGCTGTTTTTTGTTTTTATTTCTTATTTTTTTATTTTTTTTTTATGTCTGCATTTTGTTGTGGGTTTGGCTTCAGCTGTCAAACAGCAAAACGTCAACCATTGGCTTGTTGCGCTCAAATAAAAATACATACACGCAAATTGGCACACACATACGCACGCATTAATGACACCACAAATACATACATGCATACATATGAATATACGCACTCACACATAGCACTATTTGCACACATACATGCGTATCTATTTAATTTTCAAATTGTATGCACTTCTTGAATGACTTTTTCAAGCCTTGTTTTGATTAACGAAAGTGCGATTTATTTTTGGCATTTTCTTGCGCTTTGTATGTCAAAATTTTTGGCATTTAATTAAAATTGTGAAGAGTCCCACTGCACTGGGTTAACAACCTTTTTGGCGCAAGAAGCACTAAGTATTTGTTGCTTAAAATTTAATCAAGTGTCTTTCAAAGTGATTTGTGGGATTCCCTTTTTTTTTAGCTAAAAAGGTATATGTATGAAACAGTTATACGTACTATGCAAGCTATGTAAATTGATTACTGAGTTGGAAAATACAATTTTTGTTTATTTAATTAAATAAGTAATCATACATACTTACATAAATGTCGAATATTTTTAGCGAGTTCAAAGTTATAGTCATCGCCAAGGCGAGAAGTACATTGCATACCAAGACTAACAGGGCAATTCTGGCAACTTGTCTTTCAACTCACCACAGTATTTCGAAAAAGAAACGTCTTTTGTAAGATTTATGGCCACTATCTTGAAAGCTCTTTGCTTCCTTTCAAAGTCGAACTGAAAGATTTGCTAACGAGGTGGTCTTAGCGTTATGCTCTTCGCCTTTTAGCAAAATGATTTTTTTTTTATTAAATAAAAAACGTATTTCTCTTATTAATGCAATCAAAGTAATGAATAAAAGAAAATTAAATTTAAAAAATTAAAACAAAGCAAAAATAAACAAAATTATTATTTTTTTTTTAATTTAATGAAACAAAATTTATTTTGTTACTTTTTAAAATATTAAAATCGAAAAAAAATTTAATTATAAGAAGAAACAAATTTTATCAAAAAAAAAGAAAAAAAATTGTTATAAATTAAATATAAAAAAAAAATTATTTTTACAAAAAAATCTAAAAATTTAATGAAAATTTTATAAAAAAGACAAAGAAGTAAAATAAACAAAAATAAGACTCTAAAAACAAAAATTTATTTTGTTACTTTTTAAAATATTAAAATCGAAAAAAAATTTAATTGTAAGAAGAAACAAATTTTATCAAAAAAAAGAAAAAAAAATGTTATAAATTAAATATAAAAAAAAAATTATTTTTACAAAAAAATTAAAAATTTAAGGAAAATTTTATAAAAAAGACAAAGAAGTAAAATAAACAAAATTAAGACTCTAAAAAGTTTAAATTCAATAAAACAATAAGTTTTTCTTTAAAAAAAAACTTTAAATTAAAAGAAAATGGAATTAACGAAATAATAGATTGGCGCTTAAACTTTCGTAAGTGTTTGGCCGAGCTTCTCCTCCGATTTGTGGCGTGCGCCTTGATATTGTCACACAAAGGGGAGGAACCTACAGTTTTACGTTAAGAAAACGAAATTAAAGTTAAGAAAGTTTAGAAAACGAAAAAATAAATAAAATAAATTTTTAAAAATTAAATGAAATAAATATTTTTTTAAACAATAACATCTAAAAATTATATTTAAAAATATTTAATAAAAAAAATCCGCTGCCCAAAACTTAAGCTCGGATCTTTTGAACGACACGCCTGTGGTTTGCTCACTCGGCCACTGCGGCTGCTGGAGTGAGACGGTATAAAAATGCTTTCTCTCAAAAGAGCTTTTAACCATAAGTGGTGTATGAGAGAGATTTTTTTTATAAGAATTTCAGAATAACAAAAGTCTTTCGAAATATCTTGCCATCTATCTTTCCTTTGTCTTTCAGAAGAGGTTTTACTATCTTAGCCAGAATTGCCCTTATACCCATAGTATTATAGTCCTTTCAGCTTTCAGTTAAAAATCCAGTAAAAAGTGCATGGATATAAAAAAAATCGAGCAATAAAGTAGTAATGACTTGTTCATCCATTTTGAGCAATAAGCGAGCTCTTCCTGCAGACAAAAAACATTACTTCCCTTGTGCTTTTGCTGGAGATAAAGAATATGGCTGTATTCGTTCTCGTTTCGAAGGTCAAAATAAGCTCAAAAGAAAGCTCTCTTTGTCCNTTCCTGCAGACAAAAAACATTACTTCCCTTGTGCTTTTGCTGGAGATAAACAATATGACTGTATTCGTTCTCGTTTCGAAGGTCAAAATAAGCTCAAAAGAAAGCTCTCTTTGTCCTCTGTTAAGAGCTCAGAAGTACTTTTTGTTCTCCTGTAAGGCTCCGAGATTTGTGGAGTAATCCATTGCTCGCAAAGCAGCAATCTAAGATTAATCTTCAGATAATCGTTTTTTTTTTACTGGTAATAATGGAGCGGCTTATAGAGTTCCATTTAAGGGAGTTGCAAAATCACAATCTTTCAAGCAATATGGCTTGGTATCATTTCTAGACTTAGAAAAAAATCCAAGTTAGCGATATTTACTTCCGATAGAAATTGTGAGGAAACAGAGTGCAAAATGGGCGCTGCCATCAGGCTACGGAAATTGTATATTTAGCTCGATAGCAAGTCACTGTGGTCACATCTTAGCTCTGGATTTTCATTATCTGCCAGAAATAACAAACTAATTGGTGCCTACCAGTGTTGCCACATTTTATTTAAAAAAAAACTGGATAAAAAAAAAAACAACAGTAACTTCATCAAAAAGCTGTAATCTTCAAAAATGAAAGGATTTTTGGATGTTTAACATATGATTGCAATTCAAAAAAAGAAACGTTGCACCCATTTTCTCTTTTTCACTTTATTTATTTATTTTTATTTTTTGCTTTCTATTCACGTGCCTTTATTTTGTAATTAAAGAATTGTGAGAAGAGCCAAATAGTACAAAGAAAGAAGGGGCTAGGGTGCTAGGGTTTTTTATTTCGCTTAATTTATTTAGGAATTTATTATATTTTTTTCTTTGCTATACCATTTTCGTTTTTAGTTTAATTTTCCATTAATTTTAGGATTTTATTTTTAAAAAAAGGAAAATATATTTTTTCTAATTAATATATTTTTTATAAACTTATGTTGTTCATTTTTTCTTTTTTTTTTATTTAATTTGTTTTTCTTTTGTTAATTTCAGTTTCTTTTAATATTTAGATTTTGTTGTTTTAAAGGGAAAAATTAAATTTTTTAATTTATTTAATTTTTGACATCTTATTTTGTTTCCTCATCTTTTTTGATATAAGTTTCGTTTAGTGTTTAGATTGTTTTTTTTAATTTTTAAATAGTACTTTCTTCTTTCTTGATATTGTTTTTTTCTAATTTAGATTTTAAATTTTATTGTTTTAAAAAGAAACAATTTTTTTTTTCATTTATTTTTAAAGATTATTTATTTATTTTTGCGTTATTTTCATTTTCTTCTTTAACTTAATTTTCTTTTATTTCTTAGTTTTTATTGTTTTAAAAAGAAAAATACGTATATATCGTCATTACGCACGAATAAAGGCTAGCGCGCCTTTGTGTGTTTTGACGGAGAAAGAAGGCGCGTAAAAAAATTTTGCGAAGAAAAACTTCGGCGAAGTATCTTAAGAGTCTTCGACGCTGAAGTTTTTTTATGCGTCTTTTTTTGCCGTCAACTTTTGAGATCGCGCCTTTATTCGTGTCTAGTGACGATATGTACTTTCAATTTAATTTAATTTTCTATTATGACTCATATTGAGGCTCATTTGGTGTATGAATTTAAGCTCAAAAATCGACCTTCGTAGGAATGAAAAACCTTTTTTTCGGATTCTTAAATGACCTCTTTATGAGTGTAAAGGCTCTGATATAGCACGCCTTAAAGACCCATTCATGACTCCAAATCTTTGCTGGGATTGTCCCCAACTACATATTTACATATGTATATAATGGTTACCACAAAATTTTCACATTTACCTACTGATACAATTATTGCAAAAAAAAAGTGAGCAGACATCTCTCCATAACCATTTCCATTTTTTGTTTGCTAAGCTAACAGCTTTTGGGCTTGCAGCTGTGCCACAACAACCAGCCACATATGGCATGCGTAATGACTATGATCGCTATATGATTGTCCATAATAATAAGATCAATAACTGTACTTTGGCAATGAAATGTAAGACAAACTGAAACGGTTACACAAATTTACATATGAATTTAACACACAAAAGTTACTATCACCAAACGCCTATACTGCATACATACCTATGTACGTATGTATACATGCAGACAGACAATATGAATTGCTAGCCTACATAAGGTATATTTTGCACTTGGGGTTATGTGCCAAATAAGTGGTGCGGTCGGTCAGCCGCAGTTGAGCTAGTAGTAAGTAGTTGGCCACCAAATATAAAAATTTTATACAAAGCAAAGGAGTTGCTATGCAAATGCGCCCGCAGCTAGTAAATACAAAAACGGGCAGTAAAGAAAATATGCGTTGTAGTCGAGAGAGAAATACATACAAGCGTACATACATAACAACTTAACAGCCAAAGGTAATGCAAACAGCAGGAGAAATAGTTATAAAGTTGAATAAATAAAAATAAAAATAAAAATAAAAAAAATAAAACAGTTGTAGGCCGCAAACGGCTTTTGGCTGTTGGCAATAAACTGGTGCATTATGAGTGACCATTTTTGTATGCACCACCGCCCGCCTTTTGCCGTTTTTATGCACGTCTTTTTTTTGCCTTTTTTATACATTTTACTATATTTTCAATGCTATCTATCGTTGGCTTTGCGTTTGCGGCCATAGCGAAATATTAAAATATGATAAGCGATTTGGCGTTGGCCAAAGGCAAAGAAACATACATATGTACGTATGTATGTACAAAGCATACTGTTATTGCTGCACTTCGCACTGCGCGGCGCTGTTCTGCCAAACTTACAGCCGATTTGCGCAATTTCGCTGGTTTGGCTTTTGCCAGCTCCAGCGTGCCAGTAAGCCAGCCAGCCAGTCAGCCAGCCAGCCAGCAGGCCGTCCTTAGTTCTACTTGCTTTTTCGCTTAATATCAACAATAAAATGCTTTATTTTATTTAAACTGAAAAGTCATAAAAAGTTATCGATGGTTACTGATTTCATATTTTATGCAACCATTTATTGCGCCCGGCTTTCAATCGCTTATTTAGTACCGTGTGAGCAGTGAAGTGAATAAATGTATTTATCGGCAGCAGTCGTAGAATTTTTGCACGATCTGTGTGTTTTTTTTTTGTATGCGTGAGAGAATTGTTTGTGAGTTTTTAGATAAATTCAATTATATATGAACGCGTGTGTGTGTGTGCGTGTGTGTGTCAAAAGTGTTTTCTGCAAATACTTTTATAAATCTTTATTTCATCAGTTCGTAGTTAGCGGCAAACCTTTTGCGGTACGAATTTTCCTTTTTGCTGCACGCATTTTTATGACTGGCATATTTAAAAGAATGCCGCAAATTATTATTGGAACTTAAGTTTTATTTGTCCATTACATATTTCCAACATTAGCGGCGATTACATTTATTTTATTGTGCTCAGGTTTGTGCCTTAAGTCTTTTGTTTGCTTCTTAACTTAAAAGAGAACCTTGCGGTAAGCTTAATGCACTTGCAAATCAAAATACGAAGAATTCGCTTTTTTCTTTTTTTTAGTTATTCATGGGTATGTCTTAAAAAAAGGAAATATTTATAATCTTTTTAAAAGATATTGTGCTTCCGTTGTTTATTATTTGTAGATAAAAAAAGTGAGTATGCCTGTGCCACGCTACGGTAGTGAAACACATTTTAACTCATTTCTAAATCATTCTATAATATATTGATAGTTAAATTTTGCGATCTACTGTACTAAACATAACATAACATTACACTGAGTTGTTTAAATTACACATCGAGAAATTAAAGAAAATTTATTTGTGTTTGATTTGCTGATGAATTCAGACACAAAATTTATTAACGATGTTCCTTTTTGCTGTGGTGAGTTGAGGTGATTTTAAGTGAGGTGAGTTAAAGTGAGTTGAGGTGAAATGAGTTGAGGTGAAATGAGTTGAGCTGAAGTGAATTGAGTTGAGTTGAGTTGAGTTGAGTTGGAGTGAGTTAACGTTAATTAAATTGAAGTGAGGTGAGGCTAAGTGAGATGAGTTCAATTGAAATAAATTGAGTTGAGCAACATGATATATCCTTATCTGAAGTGTTATTTTTGGTTGTTCGTTTATCTTTATCTCCATCCCTCTCTCAATCCTTATCTTGATCTTTCTTCTTATATTATTACCTCTATCATTTTTCTTTATCTTTAATGTCATCTTTGCCCTTATCTTCATCTTTAGTACTTTCTTCATTCACCTTTGCATTAATAATAAGTAGTTAAATTTGCCTTCATCTTAATCTTTGTCGTTATCTTTGCATGCCTTTATTTTGATCTCTATTTTCATAATACATAGCCTTTATCCTTTCCTTCATATATATTTTTTCCTTTACCTTCATCCTTGTATTACTTAATCTTAACCCAATTCTTATCCTTAAATGCATTATGTCGATATCGTCGATTATGATATTTAACTGGGAACTAGTGATAATCAGACGTTGAACAACCGTTGTTTGTTTCTGAACCATCTTTAACGGGGTTGCCAGATGTTGGAAAAAACTTAAATTCAACTTGAATTAAGGCAATTGCATAAATGACAAATACAAACTATGTATCACAATATGGTTGTCAGACGAAAGAGTTTAAAAAGTTTTTAGTTTGAAAATATTTTGAATAGGGTTGCCACCTATTTGAAAAGTCGAACATAGCTAACTATTTCACTGGTTATACGAAATATGGGTGTCAAACGAAAGAGTGCGAAAAATGTTTACTTTGAACATTTTTGAGGGGTTTCAAGAGAGTTGGCATCTGTTTAAAAAGTTAAATTAAAATTATTTAGTATGTTAAACTATTTAAGGGTGGGTATCAATCGAAATGGGATTGAAAACTCTTTATTGCTGACCTTTATTTAGGAGGGGTGCCCCGTGTTTGAACAATCAAATCAGTTTATTGAAGAATATTTAAGAAAAATGTTATTTGAAAATACCTACGTTTGAAAATGATTTCCACCTGTTTGAAAAATCCAATTTAGTTAACTTATACGCAAGTTTTATGACATATTTAGATGTGGATGTCAATCGGAAGTGATTTATAAAAACTGTGGTTTGAAAATATCTTTGACTAGCTTGACCACCTTTTCGAAAAGTTGTATCGATCTAACTAAGTATAAATGTATGTATATTATAGGAGAGAGATTTTTTTAGAACCTTTCAGAGCTTTCAAAAACACTCAGGTCTTAAAGAACATAAAAACCTCTATGAGNTTTGAAAATATCTTTGACTAGCTTGACCACCTTTTCGAAAAGTTGTATCGATCTAACTAAGTATAAATGTATGTATATTATAGGAGAGAGAATTTTTTTAGAACCTTTCAGAGCTTTCAAAAACACTCAGGTCTTAAAGAACATAAAAACCTCTATGCGGGGCAATTGGACATCATCTAAGGGTTTTCTAAACTAATCCGTCAACTGAAACGCAGTATTTCAACTGCCATTCGGGCATACGGAATGAGAGGCAAGGACTGTAGATTTTATGAGAGAGCGGTAACTAACGCCTAAGTGTTGGTGTAAATCGGCGATCCGGCAACTTATGTCGTTATCGGTGTACAGCCAGTTTGAATAACTTGTAAGTTTCATGGCAGTGCCAGAGGATGTACTTTCGGATCATTGTGGGTTTCAGATAACGGAGCGACTATTAATAATAATCGCACTTTTGGATCACTGTGGGTTTCAGACAACGCAGCGACTAGTAAATAATAATCGCACTTGTGGATCGCTCAGTGTCTACAGACAAAAGTAAGAGGCAATGGATGCAGTGAAGTTTCCGTGTCGTGCCTAAAAAGTCAGCCAAACCACACCAGCTTACCAACGAACTAAAACAATTCAGTCGATTAGTTGCATACTATTAGGTTGCTAGGTGCGCCGTTGGCTGAATGTGTGGACTGTTGGTCGTTCGAATCTAGTAACTAGTAGCAGTAATGAGGTACAAAAATGCAGTTCATGTAGAAAGAGTATTAACAATGACTAAATACCAACTATAAATAGCATGAAAAATGGCGATCTACTCTCTTAGGGAAATAGTTCTTGAAAGGAACTGCTCCTGAGCGAAAATTCCGATGAAAGTGTCGACGATATTTATGTGACTTTCGGTAGATATTCCTACAGCTTTTCTGGAATAATATTGTAATTCAAGTACAGTTAAATAATTGTAGTAATTACAATTGCAATCAATTACGATTACGGTAACGATTGAGGTTTTGATTACCGCCGATAATGATTATGAATATGATTGTGATTGTGATTACGACTATGATTATGATTTCAATTTTGATTTTGAATTTGTGAGTATCACTATGACTATGGCTATGACTCTGCACAGTCACTATGACTATGACTATGACTGTGACTGTGACTACGACTGTGACTATGACTATGACTATGAATATGATTGTAACTAAGGCTATGACTATGACTATAACTGTGACTATAATTAAGACTATGACTATGACTGTGAGTATGACAATGGATATGACTATGACTTTGGTTATGACTACGGCTGTGACTAAGACTATGGCAATGACTATGACTGTGATTATGACTATGGCTGTGATTATGACCGTGACTTTGGCAATGGCTATGACATTGACTGCAACTATGACTATTAGTACGACTATGGCTATGACTATGACTCTGAGTATAACTATGACTATTACTATGACAATTACTTAAATTATGATTGCGATTATGGTTACAAGTTAACGAATTCTGTTAAGACTATGATTGCGCTTAGGTTTAGAAATGTGAAATTGATTATCATTTAGATTATGATTGCGATAACTCTTACGATCATGACGAAGATTGCATTTGATCCTTACAATTACAATATCAATAACGATAAGAACGGCAATTAAAGCAAAAAAAGATGAAGAGGCCATTTTAAAAAATGTAATACACATGTTTTTTTACCTAAATACTATGTATGTATGTAGATGCAAACTGTGAAGATNAGAGGCAAGGACTGTAGATTTTATGAGAGAGCGGTAACTAACGCCTAAGTATTGGTGTAAATCGGCGATCCGGCAACTTATGTCGTTATCGGTGTACAGCCAGTTTGAATAACTTGTAAGTTTCATGGCAGTGCCAGAGGATGCACTTTTGGATCATTGTGGGTTTCAGATAACGGAGCGACTATTAATAATAATCGCACTTTTGGATCACTGTGGGTTTCAGACAACGCAACGACTAGTAAATAATAATCGCACTTGGGGATCGCTCAGTGTCTCCAGACAAACGTAAGAGGCAATGGATGCAGTGAAGTTTCCGTTTCGTGCCTAAAAAGTCAGCCTCACCACACCAGCTTACCAACGAGCTAAAACAATTCAGTCGATTAGTTGCATACCTTAGGTTGCTAGGTGCGCTTTTGGCTGACTGTATGGACTGTTGGCCGTTCGAATCTAGTAACTAGTAGCAGTAATGAGGTACAAAAACGCAGTTTATGTAGAAAGAGTATTAACTATGACTAAATACCAACTATAAATAGCATGAAAAATGGCGATCTACACTCTTAGGGAAATAGTTCTTGAAAGGAACTGCTCCTGAGCGAAAATTCCGATGCTCAATAAAGCTACACCATTTTCGTTCACCGTTGGCTCTAAGATATATCAAAGTTGTAGGTGTTATTTATTCATAAGTACAGACAAGTATCTAATGCTATTGAACTAAGCTCTTAGGAAGTCAAAACAAAATAGCATTTTGGTTAGTGGAAAGTGTCGACGATATTTGAGTGACTTTCGGTAGATATGACTACAGTTAAATAATTGTAATAGTTACAATTGCAATTAATTACGATTACGGTAACGATTGAGGTTTTCATTACCACCGATAATGATTATGAATATGATTGTGATTGTGGCTACGACTATGATTATGATTTTCATTATGATTTTGAATTTCTGACTACCACTATGACTATGGCTATGACTGTGACTGTGACTATGACTATGATTGTGGCTATGACTATGACTGTGACTATGACTATAAATATGATTGCAACTAAGGCTATGACTAAGAGTGTGACTATGACTATAACTGTGACTATAATTAAGACTTTGACTTTGACTGTGACTATGGCAATGGCTATGACTATGACTTTGATTATAACTGCGGCTGTGACTAAGACTATGGCAATGACTATGACTGTGATAATGATTATGGGTATGACTATAGCTATGACTATGATTATGACTGCGACTATGGCTATGACGGTGACTATAACTAAGACTACGACTATGACCGACTGTAACTATGACTATGACTATAACTACGGCTGTGACTAAGACTATGGCAATGACGATGACTGTGATTATAACTATGGCTATGACTACGACTCTGAGTATAACTATGACTATTACTATGACTTGAATTATGAGTGCGATTATGGTCACAACTATGATTGTGATTATGTTTAAGTTAACGAATACTATGATTGCACCTAGGTTTAGGAATGTGAAATTGATTATCATTTAGATTATGATTGCGATAACGTTTACGATCATGACAAAGATTGCATTTTATCCTCACTATTACAATACAAATAACAATAACGGCAATAATGCACATGTTTTTTTTACTTAAATACTATGTATGTATGTAGATGGAAACTGTAAAGAAGCAGATATCTATCTTCTTTCACAACAAAGCCTTTCGAACACTTTAAACATCTTGCTACTTTCACGCCTCACTTCAATTAAATTTTAATAGCTGATGCTGCGAATTTTGTTACTTTAAAATTACAGGCTGACCTTTGCCTTCGACACCCTTCAAAATAATAATGTAACATCGTTAGCAATCAGTAATGCTTTACTAGTATCTTATCAAAAGCTATTTTTGCTGCCATTTCATTGGCTTTTTTCCCTTTGCATTTTTGCGACAACATTCTAACACATCACGTCTCTAAGGTCCATACACACAAAAAAGCGCACCACCAGAACACTAATCATTAAACGGCGAAGTGCTTGCTGCACATTTCCCTAGCAGCATATCCGATTTAATGGCCTTCGCATTCAACAAANGTCCATACACACAAAAAAGCGCACCACCAGAACACTAATCATTAAACGGCAAAGTGCTTGCTGCACATTTCCCTAGCAGCATATCCGATTTAATGGCCTTCGCATTCAACAATAGCAACAACAGCAATGGCTACAACAACGATGAAGTGTAAAAAATGTTGTTGTTGCATTTGCTTTTGTTCGCAGTTATGATGTCCGGCTATGAAAGCTTGTTATATTATAGAGAGCTGCAGCAAGCCGAGGTACTGAGGTACCAAGATACCGCAGCGCAGGAGTCACTCGTTGCCAACAACGGGGAACCACTATGACAAGCATTTAATTTTTTCTTATCGCACATGACGCACAACTTCGACAAGCATACATATTTAGATGCATATGCATGTATTTAGAGATACATATGTATGTCTGTATGTATGTATGTATGTACATACGTTTGACTTGCATAGGTGCGTGGACATATTTTGCGCTTAAGCATTTTCGCTTGCGAACAACAATCATTACAATTAAATTGGCCAATCGTTCAACAATTTCGACTCAAAGAAGCAGCAAGCCAGCGAGCGAGCGAGCGCGCGGCAAGGAAGGCAGGCAGGCAGGCCGGCAGACACTACGGAAAGCAGGCACCAGCAATAATAGTTGAGCGCGCAGCAATCGCAACATTGTAAGTNAATTAAATTGGCCAATCGTTCAACAATTTCGACTCAAAGAAGCAGCAAGCCAGCGAGCGAGCGAGCGCGCGGCAAGGAAGGCAGGCAGGCAGGCCGGCAGACACTACGGAAAGCAGGCACCAGCAATAATAGTTGAGCGCGCAGCAATCGCAACATTGTAAGTTGCCACAATTGCACGCATTGTACTCCCATGTATACATATGTATGCATGTCGCTGTTGTATCGTCGTGTGTCGCCGCGGCAGTTGGCCGCCCCAACTGCGATGAACGCTGCCTACTGCCGCCTGGTGACGGTGGTGGCCAAAGTCAAGGTGTAGAATATCATGCAATGTTGTCACACAGACGTGTTATTGTTGTCTACATAGTAGGTAAACNTTGCCACAATTGCACGCATTGTACTCCCATGTATACATATGTATGCATGTACATATATCTGTCGCTGTTGTATCGTCGTGTGTCGCCGCGGCAGTTGGCCGCTCCAACTGCGATGAACGCTGCCTGCTGCTGTTGTCACACAGACGTGTTATTGTTGTCTACATAGTAGATAAATAAACACAAACAGAATCACATGTGTGCCGCGCGAGCGCAGGATGCATGCAAGCAACAATAAGCAGGCGTGTTTGCAAGCAACGTGCGCACGCGCGTGTACCGCTAACAAAAGACGGAACGCGAATTTCAATGAAAATAAGCGCAAAATAGTCGCACAAAGGTAAATAAAGGAAACAGATAAGCGGCGCGGCTGGCTGGTTGGTTGGTTGCTTTGGTTAGAATCGAACAGACGACACGCTTTATGGCTTGTAAATTGCTGCTTAGTTAGCGCGGAGATGGCGTAGATGCGCGCTTGATTTTGTGCTGTGCTTCTTTTTGTTTTTCCACGGTTGCGAAAGGTGTGGGGTGGTAAACCGTAGCGCTGCGCTGGCTAGCACAAAATTGTCGCCGTGGCCGCCGCCGCCACCGCCGGAGTCGGAGTCGGAGCCGCACTTAAATAGCGATTGCTGTGGTACGCGCCTTTGCGCCGTCTTTATGGTTTTATTTTCGCTGTTGTTGTAATTGTTGTAACTGCATTGCAAACACCATTCCGATGCGTAACAATTTCTAGTATTTAACTTGTCTTTTGTTAGCGCAAACGTTGCCAGCAATTGGCGCATGCGTGCACATGTGTGCGTGCGGTTGTGTGAGCGCGCGCGCGTTTATTTACAAGCATTCAGCGTCTAACAAGCTTTTTATTTAGCCTGTAGCACACAAAAAGAAATTCGAACGAGATTTATCACACATGCCAGCCACTCAGCCACTCAGGCATTCAAACGTTCAAGCGACGCTTTCATCGTTTTGAATCATTTTGTTGGCGGCGGTTGCCATCCAGCATTAAGGCAGCTATGTAGTAGCCAGTCAACCGCTAGCAACCATTCAGCATTCGTACGACAAACGAGCAGCGTTTTGTATTTTATTTTGTCTTTATTGCTTTTGTCATTTTTTTTTTTGTTTTGCTTTCCTCTTGCAGTACGAAATATTCGCTCAACCACTAGCACCGGCCTTGCTCGGCAGCTTTTTTTTCTTACACAAATTTTCTGCACATTTCTTCCCAGTGCATTTTTCCACATTTCATTTTTTTTTTTGTCTTCTACTTTTCCGTTGACTAAGCTGCCTTTGTTGAACGTCTGCCTAACAAGCGTTTTTCCCGCCACTCATTCGTCGTTGCTCGATTAGTTGCGCCTTTTGCGCCTGAGATCGTACATCTCAACAGCTTCAGCAGCCGCAGCAGCGTGGCTGGCTGACTGACTCGAACAGTCAACAAGAAGGGAGCTGCAGTAACAGCAACAACACCTGCACTTGGTGGCTTGACTCTGCACTTGGTGGGTAGTAGGCAGCGCGCGCGCACATGCTCACCTTTGTGCCTGGCCTGCGTTGTGCGTGAGCTTGTACGCCTGTGGAAAATGCATGGAGATGCGCATGCGCGTGCACTTTTCGTCAATTGCTGTTGACGTGGAAAGTTTCTACGCGCAACCAAAAACTAAAATTCAGTAGTTAACCAAGTTAGCAACCAACTTGGATGTACGCATAACCCACTGGCCGCGCGCCAGCATCCAACCGACCACCTTTTTTTCAAGCCAGCCATTCTGCACACTTATCTTGCTGGGCACCAAAATGCGTTTCACTGCCTGCGCTTTTGTATTCTTACCATTGTTTTTTTTTTTTGTACTTTTGCTCGCCTCCAGCCATTCTCAGGTTCGTGTGTGATCGCCTATCAGCTTTGAATTCTCGCCAGCAGCCCAGTGCCTATAAGTGTGGTTTAGTGCGTTCCAAATGAGCGCCGCCGTCTTATTGTTGAAATATGTATTCTTAAGTGAAAATATATAAGTAAATATGTCTGTCGGTGTTTTCTTTTTTTTTTTGGCTCTGTTGTACCGTATTTCGGTACGTCACACGCATAAGCGGCTATGCCTTCATTCATCACATCTTTAGCGGAATTTGTGGTTTGAATTTGCGTCAAATGGTATTTCGGTATTTCGAGCATATCATTGGAAATTTTCTTTTGATTGGCTTTGCTATTTTACTCTGATAGTTGCTATATGAAAATTTAAAAACTTCTAATTTTGGTGAATTTTGATGAAATTGAACTTTATTTACTCATCGCACTCGCATTCATAAAATAAACTGTTATATGAAATATGGGCGTGGTTACTATCCAGTTTTTTTTCACTATTTTCAGTTACCATCCTGCTTTGGTGTGGGTATCCTTATCAAGGAGGTTTGAAGTAGCGAGAAACTACTAACTAAACGCCCTAAAAGGCCCGCAATGAAGAGGATAGGTCAGAAGCAATATAGTATGGACATTTTTAAAAATTTAGCTCTTATATGTATATACTTAGAGGCATCTTCAGTGAGTGACATCCTTGACATGAAGCAGGCTGCCAGCCTGTGTAAGTGGTTTAGGACTTTTCCGAATGGAAAGGTTAACATATGGAATTGAGTAGTTTACCACCGTTATAAACTGGTACATCGCATTCTGGATGGGTTCTGAGGGGACAGTGGCTTTAAGTCAGCCGACCAGCTAGGTCTGGTGGAATACAAATTTATTGGGAGGTTTACATGAACACTTGATCTTACTATATTCGAACTTTGAAGAAAAGTTAGGATAATTCTGATTCTCACAACAGGAAAGTATGATTATACGCTGGTCAAAAGAGACACACTAATCAGCCGAATGTCCTTCATGTTGAAAAATCTAGATCGCGCTGTTGTTGTTGCTTAAGCAGCTCTGGAAATGTACTCTTTCGACAGGATCGAACCAAAGAGCGGGAGGTATTAGTAGAATGGATTTTAAGTATATATATAATGACTGCGGGCTTGTTGACAAAGGCTCATGACTTCAAAAAAATTTTAAATTTCACAAAAAGAAGTAGGGTTAATTTGGACAATCTTGCTGGCAGGTGCAATTCACAAAAACCAAAAACAAAAACAAAGATCTAAGGTCTAAGTTCGGGCGGAGCCGAACATTTAATACCCGGCGCATGTATTAAATTTAGTTTTTTTACCTTTCCGAAAACTACCGCTACATGGTAAGTAGGGGTGGTTTTATCCCTATTTCAAACATCTTCGATAAAAGGTTCAGTTAGATATAATGTGATAAACTTACATAGATGTATGGGGGCGGTATCACGCCCACTTTCCAAAATTTCATAATAATATTACTTCTTTTCAAGCGATTGTTGTGAGTATCCCTAAATTTCGAAATATCGAAGTTTCAAGCATTTCTGAAATTTACCATTATATAAGACAAGTGGGCATCGTTTTAGTCCGATTTCAATAATTTTCAACGTTTTGATTTTATGTGGCAAGCACATTAATCAAACCGAGTGTGGTACAAATTGGTCGAATTGTGATTATTTTTTTTTTACTTTTTCTAAATTCTGTATAGTGATTGTTTTACTTATGTGGTTTTGATTAAAGAATTAACCATATTTTTACAAAAAAAAAAAAAATAACAAAAAAATTTCGACGTAAAAAACATTGCAATTATTTTTATTTTTATACTACGTAAATTTACATATGTATAAAGGTATATTTTTTTTGTTTTGATTGTCCTGCATTTTCAATTCATATTTATTGTCAACGTAGTTATTTTCCGATTTAAAAAATTTTGCGCCAATTGGTATGTGGTACCAAGGCCAACAACTGTACTGAGTTTGGGAGAAATTGGTGGAGCGGTTACCAAGTTATACACATGTAATCATAAGTGGGCGTGGCTACGCTCATTTCCCAAAAAATTTATAATATTCTTATTTTTCGTCTAAAACTTATTATAAATATCAATTTTGAGTGAATAATCTCCAGTAGTTACTAAAATATCACTGTTTGCGTATTTCTGAAAACTGCCGTTACATGGGAGGGAGGTAGGCGTGGTTATTGTCCGATTTTGCCTATTTTCAATACCATACGCTGAAATGGAGTACACATACAAAGTTTCGTTAAGATATCTCAATTTTTATTCGAGTTATCTTGTGCATAGACGGACGGACAGACAGATATGGCTTAATCCATTTCTTTTTCTCTTTCTGATCATTTATGCATACATTTGTATTCGTTTTGGCTATTACAAACAAACGTTATGGGAACTAAGTTATAATACCCTTGGGGACAAGTGCGCTCGGATACAAGAAAAGAGGGATTGAGCAACATGGAAATGCAGTTTGCAGAATTTCAGATGTGGCTGATGTAGTATGCGCCATTGCTCCATCCTATTGCAGAACTTCAAGTGTTTCACCAAAATTCTCTATAAATACAGCCGATTCATATCCAATTCCATGGCATGACCTGTGTTCGATACTCCGGTGTCCATTGAGACATATTAAGCCACATCCGCGATATTCTCAGCAGAATGGCTGATCCGTCCCAACCAGACCTGGAACCTCGTGCTGTCGAATACTATTCTAGGCGAGTAGCGAAACGCCGTTGTATTTGCCAAGTTGGTGTCTTGCAGCTTCGTTTATTCATTTAATCTAACGAAAATTAAGGCTAAGTTTGAGTTCTTGCGAGTACATACCCCCCTTCGTACCTCCAGATCCAACTTGTAGCCATTAGTGTAGATGGTTGCTGAGTCAGCACCGAATCCTATTCCCAATCACTCTTTGTGGGGATTCTTGTATGGAGGTGATTCTTTAGTCCAGTTGGCGGGACTGCGCCTGAAGTCTACTTGAAGATCGTCCAAGATTCTAGAGTGTCCAAACCTCGTGTGACTCTAAGTGAGTGAGTTCATATCACAGGAAATGCAATTTTCAAATCTATTCCCACTCCACTCCTATTGCGCAACTTCATACAACAAATATCACAAAATAGCAAAATCACATGGCCCCCATAGCTTTGTTAACATTATCCTATGAAATCTCATTAGCAATATCGGAAACAAATATTTACACACATGAAAATATGCATAATTGTCACGACCGTTATGTACATAATATAGTATACGCTAGCAATCAGCATTTACCGTTTGTTGTTACCAAACTGCAAATTGCAAATTGCAAATTGCAAATACAACACCGCGGCAACCCTTTTTTGGCACCACTATGCTACCCGTAACATGGATAGTTTAATTAGAGCTGTTCGCAATTTGAGTGCAAGAGTTAACAACACCCGCGCCAAAGCGGAAAAAAATCACTGTCTCAACCGAAAGGGACCACCAACCAACTTGCTGTGAGCAAAAAAACAAAAAACAACAACAACGGATGTATAGCGAGCGCATGTGAATTTCAAATGTATGTATGTATGTGTGTATGCATGTATGTGTGTGTGTGTGCAGCAGCTATTTTGCATATTGTCCAATCGTTGCGCTTGCTGTGGCTCATCCTTTTATGGCAATATTTCAATTTGCTCGTTAAATTAGAACGCGTAAAATGTATTGTTTCGCTAAGGCCACAATGTAAGGCAACAACGCCAGCGCGCTTTTTGTTTGCACAGTTTTTATCTTGATAAGCCCACAGCGGCGAGTTAGGCTGTGGTGGTACTACTACTGCATAGTTATAAAAACTCAAAGATAACTGCAGTGCTTGCTGGTCTGGTCTAGTCTAGTCTATTTAAAATCGTATTTTTAGAGTTATTCCTACGTGCTGCTGCTGCTGCTGCATCNAGTCTATTTAAAATCGTATTTTTAGAGTTATTCCTACGTGCTGCTGCTGCATTCTGCTGAAATAATTGTAATGTAATTCTGTCGCAAACGAGCTGTACATACAAATCATATCCGTCGCAGCAGTTTTACTATCTTAGATTTGCCCAAAAGAATATATACATATATAGATGCTCTTTACTCATTCTTCTAACAAGCGCATTCATTTTATTANAGTTTTACTATCTTAGATTTGCCCAAAAGAATATATACATATATAGATGCTCTTTACTCATTCTTCTAACAAGCGCATTCATCTTATTTTCTCTTCGTTTTTCCCAGGTTCTCCACCGCTTACCGGCACCGGCATCGTACGCCTCATTGTGCAAGACATGAACGATCATAGTCCGGAATTCGCGCGTCCCTTCTATCTGGCTAGCGTACAGGAGAATCTTTCCGCCGGCACCAAAGTACTACAACCCGTTGCCACGGACAAGGACAGCGGCGCTAATGCAAAGTTGCGCTTCACGCTGCTTGGCGAGAAAATCGACAAATTCCATATCAATGCGCAGACGGGCGAAATTACAACTGCTGCCGTGCTCGATCGCGAGGAAACCGCCATCTACTATCTGACGCTGATGGCGCAAGACAGCTCGGCGACGGAGCCACGCGCCAGCGCAGTCAATCTCACCATCACCGTGCTCGATGTGAACGACAATACGCCCAACTTCAATGCGGCCAGCTTCAATGTCAATGTGCCCGACGCCATAAGCGCTGACGAATTTGTATTTGGCGCACGCGCAACGGATCTGGATGATGGCGCAAATGCGCTTATCACTTACAATATCAGCGGCAAGGATATCGATAAGTTCTCGATTGACTCGCAGAGTGGTGTGATCAAGGCTAAGGCGCCATTGAGTGCGCGCGAGAATACAAGTTTCGATACAATCTACAGCATTGTAGTGTATGCTATAGATCAGGGCACTGAGCCGCGTTCCTCCAGCGCCGATCTTACTGTACTGTTGCGGCCAACCGCGCTCTTTCCGAATTTCGCTAACACGCCGAATAGGCAATTTATGCTGTCCGAAGATGTGCCCGAGGGCAAAGTTATTACAACTATCATGGCAAGCTCACCGAAGAAAGGCGCTGCGGGCAATATCAAGTATGCCATTGCAGGTGGCAACATCGGCTATGCCGTACATATTGACGCCAGCACCGGAGTGGTGAAAGTTGGCAAAGATGGGTTGGACTACGAAATGGCGCACACTTATGAAGTGTGGATCGAAGCATCGGACTCTGATCAGCCACGCCTACGGAGCGTTGCGTTGCTCACCATCAATGTGACCGATGCAAATGACAATGCGCCCGTCCTAGATAAGCTGACTTACTACGCTGAAATACTTGAAGAAGAGCCACCACCGCAATTCATTGTAAAAGTCCATGGCACCGATCGTGATGCGGGCGATAATGGCGAATTGTCCTATCGGCTAGCTGACGACTTTGAGGGTACATTCGAAATTGACTCCGACTCTGGTGAGATATACACCACAATGCGCTTGGATCGCGAGGAAATTAGCGCGTACGAGCTGCTCGTCGAGGCAGTCGATCAAGGCGTGCCACAATTGACGGGCGCTGCGAGCGTACAAATTAACTTGTTGGACAAAAACGACAATCCACCGAAGTTTACGCGCCTCTTTTCTGTAAACGTTACGGAAAATGCAAATATTGGCAGCTTTGTAATACAAGTGACCTCCTCAGATTTGGACATTGGCGCAAATGCAAATGCCACCTACAGCTTTACTGAAAATCCAGGCAAAAAGTTCAAAATCGATACCATAAGCGGTAATGTCACAGTCGCTGGCTACCTCGATCGCGAGCAACAAGACGAATATCTGTTGAAGATTGTCGCATCGGATGGCGCGTGGCGCTCCGAGACGCCCATCACCATAACCGTGCAGGATCAGAATGATAATGCGCCTGAGTTTGAACATAGCTACTACAGTTTCAACTTTCCCGACTCAGCGTGCTGTCGCCTTTGTAGGGCAAGTTATTGCCACCGATCGTGACAAGCAAGGCCCCAATTCGTTATTTCATATCGCTGCAGCATCCCTCCGACTTGTTACCATCGATCCGGCCACCGGTGAGATCTTCAGCAAGCGCAAGATGAAATACAAGCATTCGCACTGGAATCCTCACCAGAAAATATGTATTCGATGATCGTGTGGCCACAGATAATGGCAAGCCGCCTTTAAACTCGGAATGCTTGGTGAATATCAACATCGTCGATGCTAATAATAATCCACCGAAATTCGAAAAGGCTACCTACATTGCGCCAGTGCCGGAGAAAGCTACGAGCGGCAGCGTGTACTCAAGGTGCATGCTGTGGACGCGCTCGACTATGGTGTAAATGCGGAGATCGACTATACACTGCTGCAAGGCAATGGCACCGTTACTTCACATCACAAGCACGATGGTTGGATAGCGGTATCAAAGCCACTTGGGTGAAAGCGGATACGGTATTTTTAGTGACGTACGCGCTACCGATCGCGGCGTGCCACCACTTGCGGACGAAACACGTGCTACCATCGTGGTGACGGGCGAAAATATGTACACACCTGAGTTTACAGCACTCAGTTATCAAGTTATAGTACCCGAGAATGACCAGTTGGCACAACTCTAATTAGCGTTACCGCTTCGGACAAAGATGGGGGTCCAAACGGCATGCTGAGATATTACTTCTCGGGGGCAATGAGCGCAAAGAGTTTATGGTGCATAAGATACAGGCGCTGTCACTATTCTGCAGCCCCTGGACTACGATTTGATACAAGTCTATCACCTCAATATAACCGTTGAAGACTTGGCTTACAAACCAAAGAAGGCTTTTGTATGTTGACCGTAATATTGACAGACATCAATGACAACCCACCGTATTCAATCAATCCGAATACCATGCTCTCATACCAGAAAATCGTCCGCCGAATACGTTTGTCTTTAAAGCGCATGCGACCGACAAAGACTCGCCGAAGAACGCCATCATACGCTATTCCATCACTAGCGGCACAGGCAAAAACCTCTTCAAGATCAATTCGAGCACTGGCGAGATCATATCCAGCGTAACATTCGATTACGAAGAACGCCGTGATTACAATTTGCAAATAATGGCCGCCAATCCAGATTCGCAAATGCAGAGCACCGCTATGGTCATCGTACACATTACAGGCATCAACGAATACTATCCACAGTTTGTGAAGCCCGTCTTCCACTTTGATGTATCCGAGTCGGCGGAGGTCGGCACTTCGTGGGCTCTTACAGGCCACCGATAAGGATGCAGGCGAAGATGGCAAAGTCTACTACCTGCTGGTGGGCTCCAGCAATGATAGAGGTTTCTCCATCAATACCCTGACTGGCATTATGTATGTGTCGCGGCATCTCGACCGCGAAACCCAAAGTCGCGTTGTGCTCACCGTAATGGCAAAGAATTATGGCGGTATACGCGGTAATGACACCGATGAGGCACAGGTAATCATCTCCATACAGGATGGCAATGATCCGCCTGAGTTCCTTAAAACGCTATACACGACACGCATTTCGGAGGCAGCTCCAGTGGGCACGAAAGTTACCAGCGTCAAGGCAGTGGACAAAGATGTGCGTCCGCAGAATAATCAGTTCAGCTACTCGATTATCAATGGCAACTTAAACCAAACATTTTAAGGTTGATCCGCAAAGTGGTCGATATTGAGACGGCGCGCGCTTGGACCGTGAAACGATGCCTGGTATTCATTTGATTGTGGGGCGATCGATACAGGCGTGCCCCCACAAACTGGCACCACAACAGTTAAAATTGAATTGGAGGACGTGAACGATAACGGTCCGACCTTCTGCGCCAAACGGATTGGTTGGTTACATATCGGAAAATGAGCCGGCGGATACCTCCATAATGAACGCTGACTGCTACAGATCCTGATTTGCCCCAAATGGTGGACCATTCACGTACTACCTCGTGGGCGGAAAACACAAATCTTATCTTACGATTGACAAGCACTCAGGTTTGGTGAAATCTACAAAAACTTACGACCGCGAGGTGACTCCCACCTTAGGAAGCGGCCATCGAGGTTGAGGACAACGGTGAACCACGCCAGCGCGCACAGCATGTACTCACCATAAAGGTGCTCGATCAAACGATAGTCCATCCACGCCGCGCATGGCGCACGTGCTACTCAATACCTACAACGATGAAATACCGAATCGGCAAAATAGCTGATGTACATCCAAATGATCCAGACATCACTGGCGATTATAAATGTAAAATCACCACAAATTCGCAGTCAGTCCACCCGGATACTGGTTGATACCAAGCGCTTGCGACTTGCACACCACCTATCAGACGACCGTCAATGGCTACTCGTACACCTCTCGGGCAGTGACGGCTAAACATAGCAGTGTTGTGTCCACCGTAACGGTGAGCTTCCAAAGCTTCGATGCCGATGCAGTAGCGCAATCCGTTGCGGTCTGGTGCGCGAAATGACAGCCGAGCACTTCTTAGCCATGCACTACCGCAACTTTGTGGAACTTCTGAAGTCAGCTTTCGAACCCAGCGACGAACTCAAATTGTACAGCATACGCAACGCTGGCGAAAAACACACCAGTAACGTCGAACTCATATTGGCGGTACGTGCCGCAAATCTCTCCTACCGCACGCCACGCTATATCGTCGAGCGTTTGATAAAGAAGCGTGAGTCCATCGAACGCTTTGTGCAAACAACCGGGAGCGTGTTAATCGGCTATAGCCCTTGCACCTCAGCATCGAGGGGCCTGCGAAAATGGCGGTATGTGCACTGCTGAAATTCATGTGCATGAAGGCACACATACGCTAATATAATCGACAGTCCATCGTTGATCTTCAGTGGGCCACGTGTTTCGACGACTAAGCTGCAAATGTCCAGATGGCTTTACAGGAGTGCAATGTGACAAACAACAGGATCCGTGTGCGCCAAATCCGTGCGAGGCGAATGCACATGTCGCCGCGTTGGCTATGACTTTCAGTGTATATGTCCACCGAACCGCGAGGGCAAGCAATGTCAGCAGGAGCGTGGTGATGTATGCTCCAGCAATCCTTGTCGCAATGGTGGCTCTTGCAGGCACAGCCCCGACGGCGCTTCTTTCTTTTGCCTCTGCAGACCGGGCTATCGTGGAAATCAATGCGAGCATGTGTCCGATTCGTGTCGTCCCAACCCATGTTTGCATGGTGGGCAGTGTGTCAGCTTGAAGCCGGGCTACAAGTGCAGTTGTGTGGATGGACGCTATGGACGGCAGTGCGAGCGTGCTACGTTTGGTTTTCAGGAGCTGTCCTACATGGTTTTCCCAGCATTGGATGCTGCGACTAACGATATTTCCATCATTTTGCCACCACTAAACCAGATGGCTTGCTGCTCTACAACTATGGCATACAAACGGGTGGACGATCTGACTTTGTAGCAATTGAGGTGGTGAAAGGAAAGGCCTTCTTCTCGTTCGGTGGCGCGCGCACAGCCATCACAACTGTGATCGTGGGTGCCAGTAGTAAAGATACTTTGGCTGATGGACAGTGGCACAAGGTTACAGCCACGCGTAACGGCGCGTCATGTCATTGAGCGTGCCAAGTGTTCGGAGAACGGTGATGTTTGTGAGGAGTGCCGCCCCGGTGATGTCAGCTGTTATGCGCAGGATGTAGGACCCATAGGGTAAGTTGATAGCTAGTTTTCGTAGTAAAAACATAAATTATCCACTTTTTACTTTCTCACAGTACTTTGAATTTCAACAAGCAGCCACTGCTTATTGGTGGCCTGGCTTCCGCAGACCCAGTGTTGGAGCGTCCGGGTCAAATACACACAGACGATCTGGTTGGTTGCGTACACAGCGTGTCGGTCAACGGACGTGCGTTGAATATGAGCAGTCCCTTGAAGCAGCGTGATGTATTACCGACTTGCAACCGCAAAAATAATGGTGGCCTGTCAGCAGAGTTTGCCCCACGATCCGGCGCTGCACTTTGCGGTGACTTTGGCACATGCATGGATCGCTGGCATACGGCATGTGCCAATGTGGCGCCAGTCTACTGTCGCCAGATTGCTACAGCTCCTTGGAGCCCGTTACTGTGATGAACGGCGCTTTTGTGGAGTTTAAAATATCTGAAAAGCATCGACGCATGCAATTACTGGACAGCTTGTACGCCGCCACCAATTTATGGTCGTATGATATTGCGCGTCGCAGACGCTTTACCGTTAATAGTGATAACTTTACCGCGCTTGCGCAAATTGTGGACCTACCGAAGATCGTAAGTCTGCTTTTTCGAACCTACAAAGAAGATGGCTTGCTGCTCTTTGCGGCCACCAACAAACAATATACCGCAATAGAATTGCAAAGCGGCAAGTTAGTGTACTACTCCAAGCAAAACACTGCAGTGAATATGACAATTCGGCAGCCGGAAAACTTGAATGATGGCAGATGGCATAACCTCACACTTTTAACATCGAACCGTGTGCTACGCTTGTTGATAGATGGCAGCAAAGTAGGCGAGGAGCTTGATTCGGCTGGTGTGCACGACTTCATCGATCCATACTTAACCGTGCTCTCCATAGCAGGTGTACGGCGCGAACATTATCCGCAGCAGGAAAATATGCCAATTAGCTATGAAGGCTGCATTGCGAACTTCACTATCAACAACGAAGTGCAACCCTTCAATGGTTCGGGCAGCGTCTTCAACGAGGTGTTGACGCGCGGAAAAGTATTACATGGCTGCATAGGTGACTTGGGTATAGGCGCGGCACAAGCTTCCGACCCCGTTAGCATAGGCATCACGTTGGTGATTGTCTTCTGCGTCATACTGGTTGTGGCCATTTCGGGTTCTTATGTCATTTATCGGTTTCGTGGTAAGCAGGAAAAGATAGGCAGTTTGAGTTGCGGCGTTCCTGGCTTCAAATTAAAACACAGCGGAGGCGCAGCAGTTTCACAAAACCAGACAGATCATGTTTTGTCGCGTGGCAGGGGAGTGCACGCCGGCGATGGTGCAGTAAGCTATCACGTTGACAGCGGAGATTTAATACGCGGTGTTGGCGGCCATCATATGGTCGGTCCCGAATTGATTTCAAAGAAGTTTAAAGAGCGCGAAATAAACTCCAACGACCATCAGCAACAGCGACCACAACGGCCAGATATAATCGAGCGTGAGGTGGTTAGCAAAAGTCCACCCCTCCGTGACGAACATCATCCACCTATACCGCCACCCAGCCAGGCGCATCATCCACATGACCACACAAACTCTGTTGACTTGGGTTCGGAATATCCAGAGCATTACGATCTGGAGAACGCCAGCTCAATCGCTCCCTCGGACATAGACATCGTGTATCACTACAAGGGTTACCGTGAGGCGGGTGGCGTACGCAAGTACAAAGCCACACCAGCGCCAGTCGCCTCCTACACGCACCACAAGCACCAAGCCACAGCTGCCCAGCAGCAGCATAGGCATTCACCACGTCACGGCGTCGGTGTTGGCGGACCATTTGTGCCACGTGTGCCGCCTCAAGCTAGTCAACCACCGCCACCTTCGAGCACACCACGCCCACACCAGAGTACGCCATTGGCGCGTCTTTCGCCCAGTTCTGAATTGAGTTCACAGCAGCCACGCATACTAACACTGCACGACATTTCAGGCAAGCCACTGCAGAGCGCGTTGCTCGCCACCACCTCAAGTTCTGGGGGCGTCGGCAAGGATGCCTTGCATAGCAATAGCGAGCGTAGCCTAAATAGCCCAGTAATGTCACAGTTATCTGGACAAAGCTCGAGCGCGAGTCGACAGAAGCCCGGCGTATCGGCGCAATCGCCCGCGCAAGCGCCCATCGGGCTAACCGCAGAAGAAATTGAGCGTCTAAATGTGCGACCGCGCACATCCAGTCTAGTATCAACGCTGGATGCGGTGTCGTCCAGCAGCGAAGCGCCGCGCGTACCCGGCGGCGCACATCATCTCGCGCTCGGCGGTGGCCTGCACAATGCTGATGTGGATGCGCACAGCTCCAGCTCAACCGATGAAAGTGGCAATGATAGTTTCACATGTTCGGAAATCGAATACGATAACAACAGCTTAAATGGTGATGCAAAATATCCGTCAAGTAAGGCGGTGCCTGATGATCGACCAGATCGTAGCGCTGTAGCGCGTGCCATGAGCGGCGATGGAGTGGGTCCGAGCATGGGTAAAGTGCCACCAATGCCACCACACTCGTACGATGGCTTCGATTCGTCCTTTCGTGGCTCACTCAGCACTCTAGTCGCCAGCGATGATGATCTATCAACGCGTATGGGCGGTATTTATAGGCAAATAAATGGTCCCGGTTCACCGTCGCAGCCAAGTTTGGGTTGGAATTATCTGCTTAACTGGGGACCGAACTTCGAGAGCCTCATGGGTGTGATTAAGGATATTACCGAACTACCAGATGCAGTGGGCGAACAACAACAGCTACAGTCAACATTATGTATGCAGGGAAATACGCAAAAGAACTCCGAGGAGTATGTGTAGTTGGTTGAAGGTGCTGAAGTTGCGTAGCTGCTCGGTGGAGAAGAGAAAGCGAGAGAGAGAGAGAAAGAGAAAGAGAGTGTGTGTATGTGAGATGGAGAGCGTAAGTGAGTTGGAAGAATAAGTAAAGGTCAGAGAGGAAAAAAGAGCTAAATACGTGATTTAGTATATTCATGTAACTGTAGTTTTTCGTTTAGTTTAGGATAGTTTATTTAGCAGCAAAGTAACTGGCATTAACATTTCTGCTATATAACTTGACTGTGTCTTTGGGATTTAAAAAAGTTATTGAAACAATGATAAAAATATTAGCGTTTGTACACAGACTTCCAATACGCAAGCAGAAATTGAAAAAAAAAAATTAATATAATTTTTTTTTTCTTTTTTTCTGGCATCAAACCAGATCTTTAACATTAAAAGCTGTATAAATTGTTCACTCTGTACTCCTACTGCCAAATATTTGTGAAAATTCTATTGTAAACTTAATAATACAATGCCTCAATATATTTGTAGTTAGTTTAAGTATTCCATTCCGCAGAACTTTTAGTTTAGACTTGGCGTAGATAGTCTAAGGAATATAACAAATTTTGTGTTAAGACCAATTGTGTTGTAACGCCTTGTATCAAGGTCTCTGTCCTAACTCTGATAGCAATAACAGTTGTATAAGATTTGAAAATAGTTATAAATTTCATATTTTAAAACAAAAATGGTTAAATAATTCTATTATGTTAGTAATTAGTTTAAAATTTTTAGTGTTTAGAATTCGGGTTAAGCATAAATTTTGTGTGTGCTATATTAAAAATAATTTCAAATATCGTAATGCATTTAAAAAACGACTCGTCTCCAATGTATTAAATTAAAACTTGTATTAACTAGAAATCTTGCCATAAGATTTGCGCATAATAATTTATAAATCAAACTACTATGAACCAACTACTTAAAATAATATTAGCAGTTGAAATGAACAAAGAGCGAATTAGAAATTATGATGAATTATAACAAATGATAACTTAACTAGTTCTAAAAGGTAAAAGCAATCTTCCGAAAAGCTTTAATTCAAAAAATCTGTATGTATAAAAATTTCACGGATCTGTATTTAAAACAAAAAAAAAACATAAATTTATAACTATGTATGTATATGATAGCACAAATTACGACTTTTCTTCAAAGCTTTTTAGTACATCTTATTTGGTTTCTATTAAATAATTTAGTCCTTTTGTTAACTGGTTATATTTTAATCCAAGCTATCCTAAATATTTCCAAGCAAAAGTTTATGTTTCTGCTACTTGTAAGTATTTAAGTAAATTTTTACAAACAAATTTTAGTGAACAAATAAAATTTATATATGCAATTAAAAATAAAACCATTTTTTTTATTTATAAACCAATTTTAAGACGACCACAACGGCAAAATCCCGAAATAGTACCAAGATTCCAAAATAGTCTCGAAAATCCCGACATTGTCCTGAAAAATGCCAAATAGTCCCCTAAGGCACGGTGTACATTAGAGCGATACGATATGAAATCAACATCGACATGCTGAGTACGTGGGAATTGGTGGGAAACGATGAACATTGTGCACTCTTGCCTGACAGCGACACTGCGGCGGCATATATCGCTTGCGTATCGGCCGAGCGACACGATTTCGCTTATCGCATCGCCTATCGCATCGGGTATCGTATCGCTCTAATGTGAACCCGTGCCTAATAGTCCCAAAAAATCCGAAATATTTGGTCCCAAAAATTCCCAAGTAGCTCATGAAAATTCCGTAAGATTACGGTGACCATATTTATGAGAGCTGAATACGGGACAAAAAATAATTTTGCAAATTTTTTCCACAACAGCTTACAGATCGTAAAGCCTTATTCAATGATCCTAGATGTATTAGCCCTGCAACAGTATTCTTTTATCCCGTAAAATTTTTAAAAAAAATTCGTTAATTTTTAGTATAATAAAGTGCAAGTTTTAGTCGCTAAGGCTTACCATTAATTTTGGGGCATTATTTTTTGGTGGCAAGGTTACGAATTTTTTTCAAACAAAATAATGCCGAATTTCCACTGGGCATATAATGATAAAAAATGTACGCCATTTAAAAAGTGCCAAGTGGAAACAGACAGAATGACTTTTTTATGAACGCAATGATAAGGGTGTTTTTTAATGCTCAACATTGTCATTAAAAATGTTGTCATTTAATGCCTAGTGGAAATTCGGCATAAGTATGTTCGATCATTTTTTTTTTGAAAGCGAAGTAAATGAGCAGAACTTTCTACTCGCACTTTATTATACTCAATTTTAATGAGTTACAAAATTGCAAACAAAAGTTTTTCTCAAACTTCTAATTAAAAAAGTTGTAATTTTAGTGAAACATTTCGGAATTAATTTTTATAGTTTTTAGCACAAAGTTGGAAATTTGGTGTTAAATGGCTTTTGTTGGGAAAAGAGCTTTACTTTTATAAAATAAATAATACACATTAAATAAACTAAGGAAAAATAGCCAAAACTTACTAAAATGTCGAGTCCTAATTTCTATTTAGGTCACTTTATGTATTCCGCGATTCAAATCACAGGCATTCAGATTAGAAAATAGAAATGCAGAAAATTGCGATCATATAACAACATCACATGCCATTTTAATGAGTTGTTAAGGCGTCGAAACACCGAATACGGGACAAATACGGGACATAAAAAGTAATACAGAACATTTGGGGCGTCCCGTATAAAATAAATAAATTACCAGGACAATGGGTCAAAAAAGTGGACTGTCCCGTATAATACAGGACGGATGGTCACCGTAGTCATATCATACAATTGATGATTTTCTCATTCCATATTCATAGGGTTGACTTGAACTGAAAACTGTCCATTAAATTTTTTTGCGTGCGGCTTGATTCATTAGGAATAAATGGCTAATTATATTTTTAATTTAAGGTGTTTTTTGTTCAGTACTTTACTTACCAATCTCCTTTGAAAATTCTACATTCTTGTGTGCTTCTAAACAATTTGTAACGCTTTTTCTATTCAATTGAAATAATTGCGATACAATTCAACTTGCTCCCATTTTTCTGCCAATTTAGCATTTAGCATATATTTAGTGACACACTTTTTTTTTTTAATAGCGTGCAGCGCAAAACGAATGGAAATAATTAAAGTAAATTCATATGGACGATGCAATAATGCCGAATACATATATATCTACTTACTTTCTCTAGTTATCCAACTTTGAGTGGCTCCTTTGACATCGCGCTCTCTAACTGACTAAACACCAAACCAACGGCAAGTTGACTATTTGGTTTGTGGTGTCTCCTTAGCTACCTTCCACTATTCCCCAACGTTCAAAATTTGTAAACAAATTCTAATGTCCTGCAGTGCTTAGCAACTTTAGTGGGAAAGTCAAGTAAAAACAAACCGCATGAACATATGTTAGAATGTGATGAGTGCGCAAGTGACCAATTTCGTGGTGAGTTAACAAAATTGGTGGCCGGAAAGATTTTATGTATGTACGAAAAATACGTTGCGTATTTTGAAACCGGTACTAAAAGAAAACTTGAAATGCTTTACTTGGACTTTACCTATACATTTATTCGGAGTTATTATGAAAATCAGATCATCGATCGAGACCAATGTGGAACCCTCTCTGACACGTCTGTAGCCTCGGTAGCCCGTTAACCCACCCAAACCAAATCTAAATGGAGCTAACTACTTACTGCCTTTATGAGAGTCCGCTTCCCTTAAGTCTATCCCAAAGTCCTATCTATTTTGATCGGTGGATCCACTCCATGGCTTTGCTTAAGTATGTACCTAAAGGAGGAGACTAGCCCTCCATCCAGATCCTGTGATATATAGGTCTGAAAGTATATAATAGCCAAAGCTACTTTATTCTCACTGACGATTTCGTCGATTAAACCGTCTTGCCTATGTGAACTGCGCGCATTTCATATCGCATCGCATATCGTATCGCTCTAATTTGCACCGTACCTTAGGGATTTTTGCAACTGATGACTGTCTCCCCTTTGTTGCAACACCCACAAAAGTGGACGTTCATTAGATGTTTTAGAATGTTTAGACTGCTTTCGGTTTGCACTTATCCCAAAGTTTGGACCACGAAGCCTTCTTTGCCGTTTTTATATCTTCTTTATCATTTTTCATTTTTGTTATTTAATGCCTAGTGGAAATCCAACATAACATGAAAAACCCGACGGTGAAAGAGGCACCGAAGAGTTTTCTTTGGTAATAAATTCTCTGATCGAAGAAATTCCATCGATGTTTCTGAATTCAAGGGGTTAACGGAAACACTCAAATTTATTACGTATCCTGATGTGACTTCGCTTGATAAACTGAACTTGTCTAAATTTGGTTGGTTGAAAAACGAAGATTTTGAAATGCAGATGGTATATTTAGAACAACATTATTTTATCTTGTAACCGATTTGGTAACTCCGGACCACTTTTCCGGGTTAACCTCACAGGTCGAGGAGTCTTTGAGGCCTCTTATAGGGATATGCTTAACTATTTTAAAGGGTGCGGATGTTTGAGTCGAATTACAACTTTGGGGCACGAGTCTCTTCCATTACCTTTTTACAACCTCACTTCCTCGTATATTTCCAGACTTTCATCCACCAAGTCTCTTTTCGGTATTGGTGTATGTCGATCCTCTTACATAGCACCATACTTTTTAGTCTGAGCGCCGAAGCAGCGGCCACGTATTCTTCTAACAAATTGATTGCTTTCAAATTGGTTAACACTTCTAGCGCTTTGTTTAGAATGGTCCTTAAGGGACCTGAAATGCTTTATGCTATTCTTTGGACCTTACTCAGTAGTTTCGGGTAACCTGCCTTTTGAGCAGCTGGCTACCATACATGTATTCCATATATACATATGTGTGCCACACTCACACTGTCCTGAAGGAAGGCACCTCTGAGATTGGAACAACCTCCAACCGTGCGTTGGCTCAAAGTTCATCTTGGTTGCGGACGTCGTTTTTGAGTAAATAAGTCGAACTAATTTTTGTTCCAAGAAAGTTGGTATTTTAAATACAAAAGTATTTAAGTATGCTCATCAATGCCATATAAATACATGCATACATTCATATATTCCACTCAGCTCAGCCTATACATACGTATGTATATTTCTTTGTCATAAAAAGCGTAATAACAAATCCCGTTATGCATGATTTTCCTTACTTTCCTCAATAAACTTATTTACAGCCACGTTGGCAACACTGTCGGTCAGCTGATGTCCAAAGTCATAAACGTTAGTTTAACATTTAACGGTCACTTGGGGCATGCCAATCGTCAGCAACACAACTTACCAGCGATGTTAAAGTACAAAAGTCAATGGCGTAGCGGCGAAACGCACAGTCACGAGTTGCAAGCACACGAGTACGGTCGGAAAATTCTAAAATATCGAAGAGCAGCAGAAAGAAAAGTGCCACAACAAAACCAAAGAATGTAGCAAGGAAGGCAGTGAGAAACAATTTTTATTCAATAAAAAAAGTATTCAATTGAAATCAAAGTGTGCAGGAGTGAGTTTTTTTTTTACATCGCGAGTGGTCAATGCATTCGGCGAGCATTAAGGGGTGAATTGGCCGGATGCAGTAGTGCGTGACGAAGCTTAATTAAAGTGACGCTAGCCAGTGCAGACGAAATAAGTACTACCGGTCGCTATGTGGTTTTTTCTTTTTTTTCGACTAAAAAAAAACTAAGGCAAAAGTCCAAGGATATTATTAAGTGCACTCGTGGAAGTTGAAGACTATATTTATTTGCTTAAAGTGAAATTAAATTGGCAGAGCAAAGAAAATTTACGGAAACAAAAGTGTGGCGCATGTGTAAGTTGTGACGAAATATCCATCGATAGAACTTTTATGTCTCAATAAAGGTCATCTAAAATACGCTTTCTAGCAGAGCTCTCCACTTTTTTGTCTGTGTTTGTGTAATATGTTCTTTCGCCGCATGTTTGCGCGCAAGGACAGCAGTGGCAGCGGCGACAATGCTCCGTACAATTATCATAATGAGGATGTAAACGCTAACGACAACCAAGACGACGACGACGAACGCGATAAAGTTGGTGCTTTAGGAGGTGGCGCAACAGCGCGCGGCAAGCGCCACAGTAACCACAACGGCAATGTGAACGGCACACTCAGCAATGGAACTAGCAGCAGCAGCGAATATGAGTTGCAACGCCGACGTACTTACGGCTCTGCGGCAGCGGCTTCTTCAAGCGCGGCAGCTGCCTCCAAGCACAGTCATTCCGCAAGCACGCTGCACCGCGCTGCAACTTCCGCACCGGCTACGGTCCAGCTGACGCCGCTTTGGGAACACATACTACGCACGCGTACCTTTCCCGACAACGTTTATCCGGGTAAAATATTTGGTGAATTTCTCGAACGTCTACGCGATCCCGAATGGCAAGTGCGTCAGCATGCGCTACGCGTTTTTGTCGATGTATTGGTGGTAATGCGCGCCGAGGCGGATGCGTATATGGATGCGCTGATAGCGCCATTGGTGGAGAATTTAGGACATCAGGCGCCTACCGTGAGGAAAGGCGCGCTGGACTGTCTGCGCGTATATCTCGCCGAGACGGCAATGCCCGAAACGATATTGCTGCAGATACTCGATATCGGGCTGAATCAGAAAATAACCAATGAACCATTTGGTGGACGCTTAACATGCGGTGTTATGCTATCCTTACCAGCGCTGGTTCATTCAACGTTGAACACTAACAAGCGGCATTACACACTGCGCACTGCCATAGATATGCTAGTGCAGAAGATGGGACAGGTGACGCATCAGGAGATCACGCTGAAAGTGCTTTCGAAATTACGTGACCTAGTGGGTGAGGATGAGTTTCGCGATTATATGACTACGAGCGCGTATCGCGAATTCGACTTGTTGTGTAATGTTTACAGCGTAGATGACAAAGCAATTGGTAGTGCGAGCGGACATGGTGGTGGTCATGGTAGGAGCGCGAATGCCAACAGAGGTGCTGGCACTTGGCATATGTTGACAAAGCAGCCGCTGGTAAGCTGCTGGCGCTCATCGGATGAGGAGCAAATGCTCGAGGAGGCGGCTAAAGCGCGAGTTATTATGGAAACTGAAATAAAAATCAATGATGATACGTTAACTATGCGCATTCTCGAGGCAAAGGACGATGATTTCGACACCGAAGTCGATACAGTCTCGAGTCCGCGTAAGTCTGTGGACACATACCCGAATAGTTTGGAGGATGATGTCGTCTGCGGTCGCCTACCAAGCGCAACACATGATGCTGAGCGCGATGAGTTAAGCGCAGTGGTGCGTCTACTAAGCGATTCCGAATTCGATATGGAGGATGACTCCAATGCAGTGGAGCAAAAATCAAACTTGCGGGACCGCCAAGAATATTACAGCGTCGTAACGCCATCGACGCCTTCGCGCACGCCGAAACGTGTAACATTCGGTGGCGAAGTGGTGAAGATGCGTACGCCGGACAGCGACGCTAACACATCAAATAATCGAGGCAATAATGACGCTGCAGCTGAGCTTCAGCACGCACTCTCTGCCAAGCCAACTGGGAATCAAAATGACATTGACGCAGAGTCTTCCCAGCGCACTATTACAACAACAACTACCACAACAACCGAGATAACAATTATTAGCACGCCATCCACGTCCGCCACTAGCAGTCCCCTGCCCGAGGAGACAAACAACAGCAAGACTATGGCATTGAGCGTGGAAATAATCGATGACAACACCAAGCCGCTGCCGGTGTCGTCGCCGGAGGCAGAACGCTTACCAGTGGCGCGTCCAAGAACAGCACAATCACCAGGGCGTGCGCAAATGTCAAGCATTGCCAACGATGGTGGCGGCGCTGCGTCCACAGCAGACGACGCGAGCCCTTTAAGCTCTTCTGCGAATACACACGATTCTCATTCGCCACCCAAGCGACGTGACTCCGTGACAAGCGCCGGCACCGGCGCCAACTTATCACCATTCTCGCCATCATACAAGCGACACAGTATCAGTCCTGTAGATAGCATTATCAGTCCTAAGACACCACACAAACCCATCGAGGTGATGCACAACTTGCAGCGTGATCCCTCGCCAGTGCGTTCGCGCAGCGCACGACGTGCTGAGGTGGTAAGAGAGGGCGCGCAACCTAGTATAGGCGAGAAAATTGACACCTTACTGACGACGCACGCCACACAGACAACACATATGCCACGCGCACAGACGCCCTCACCGCTGCCACCCAAAACGTGGGAGGAATTGGATATTGTCGATTATGATACTTTATTGGATTTACGTTCAGGGGTAAGTGAAAGTGCTTACAAATACATTAAGTTACTATTGACTAAGTAATGCGCATACATACACACATACAGGTATATTAAAGAGGTAAGAGGCAACTTTCAGCATAAAAATATTAATAAATACTTTCGTTTTCTGTTGACTCAATATTCACAGACATTGTGTCTGTACTCGAAGGTTACTCTGCTGCAATTCAATCGATATATCGCACTTGACGTCAGTTTATTGTGCAATAAAATACAATAAATAAAAACCCAATGAATCGCATATGAAAATATGAACTCGTATCAACTGAGGCGCAATTCCATATACATATATGTATGCGGTTCATAGATTTGTCTGCGCCATAAAGTTGCTCGAAAGTTTTTGCAGCGACCGTCACTTTCACTAGAAAATTTTCGAATGCGCCATAGACGTTATACATATACATATAGTATGTGTGTAAAGTCATAAGTGTGTATTTAACTGTATGTGATTGCCGGAACTTCGCTTTAATACAGTTGCACGCACTCATTTTCCTTGTGCGCGTTAAAGTACTGTAGGAAATTGTTGGATAAACAAGTTGCGTTCTATATGTTAAGTTGGGTTAGATTACGGTAGTTTTCCCAGAAAGGCGGGCACACTTGGACAATAAAAATATCGATAACCAAATCGATGACAAACTCGATAGAAATATCCATAACAAAATCGATAAATATGGATAAGAAAATCTATAAATATCGATAACAAATCCGATAAATATCGATAACAAAATCGATAAATATCGATAACAAATCCGATAAATATCGATAACAAAATCAATAAAAATATCTATAGCAAAATCGATAGCGAATATCGATAACAAAATCAATAAATATCCATCAAAAAAGCGATAGATATCGACAACAAAATCGATAAATATCGTTAACAAAATCGATAAATTTCGACAACAAAATCGATAAATATCGAAACAAATTCGATAAATATCGAAAACAAAATCAATAAAAATATCGCTAACAAACCCAAGATCCTCAAATCCTACATCATCACCACAGCTGTGGCAGCAGGCATTGGAAGGTCCTTCTACTAGCATGTCTTACTATTAAGCAGTGGATAAAAGGTGATGAGTGGTAAGTTTCTAAACACGAAAACAATTGTAAAACAAAAAGGCGAAAGATTTAACAAATATATTTTTCCCTTAAGGGCTGTTTCCAGCTCTCAAGAAAAACAAAAAGTCCATATAAAATTGCCGCAAGAAACGGAAAAAAAATATTTCTTTTACCAAATTTTCTTAAATCCGTTTTCAGCTCTCAAGAAAAAAAAGGTTCGTACATTTTTTCTTCAAGAAAATTTATAGCAAAAGCAGAGTGTTTTTTTTTTCAAGCAACAGAAATAATGGAAAATAATTCTTGTGATTTTTTTCTTGAGAGCTCGGTTCTTAGCTTTAAACGAGAATGCCCTGAGAATTTCACCTAAGTTTTTTGCCGTCCATTAATTGCTAAAACTGCTAAGCGCTTTGACGTGGCCATTTTATATTAAAAGTATTTGATTTCCTACTGGTATACTGAAGCGTGCCGAAAAGTATGCAACATGTTTAAGTGCAAGCGGAAAAAAATGTGCAATTTACACAACGGTAATTTAACATCCATATGCATGACCAGTAATAATAATTCCGCAGTGAAGTGCACATACACAAGTAACGAAAAATTGTGAGTACCAAAGTAGTAAGTATGTGTACGTGCATTTTGTGCATAGAATTTGACTAGGCCGATATGACTGCTGGATCAGTCGCAAAAATCCTACAACCACTTTGTTTCTCTCTGTGTGATAAGAAAATGAAAGTAGTAAACAAACTGCTTATCCAAATTCAACAAATTTGGTATCAAATGAAAGAGGACTTAAATAGCTTTTAAACAGAAATAACGAACGAAGCTTACCACTTCTTTTGAGATTTATTAAATAATATTTTTTATTGAAATATTTTTCAATGGCTGTTTTCCGCTGTCTTTCGTCGTTTAAACATTTCAACAATAGCTGGCCAATTTTAACTGTTAAAAAAATTAACTGTTATTTAAGGTGCCTGATTAAAAGCTAAGCTCATAATTCATGGGAATAGCATATATGTATGACACAAACCATAAAAACTCAATAGACACCAAGTTTTTACAAATGAATGTAAACAAATTGCATTGTAAAGGCCGTTCTCTGAAGTAACCTTTAACTTTAAAGCTCACTTTTTATTCAAAGGTTAGATTAAAAATAAACCTATGACTAAAATTTAGCATTTCTATTATCGGTTTTTGACGTATGTAAGTTTTTTTTTAGTTTTTTTCCAATATAAAGTGAGCTTTAAGGTTACAGGTTACTTGAGAAAATGACCCTAAGCATACAAATGCGTATTTAAATAGTACGTGTACATATGTACACTCATACATAAATATGTAAGCACATCATCGAAAACAAAAGGTATAATTACATACATACATGTTATTATACAAGTTATTATTTTATCCGCCACTGCACTCGAAACTGGGTCACTAGGATATAATACATACATATGTACTTACATATACTATGAACAGTGGTGTAGAGTACATATATATTTTACGTTACACCAGATTGTAAGTATGTACATAAGTATGTATTTTAAGTTGTCGAAACTTAATGCATGTTGTGTTAATAAACTACAATATGCATCTGATAAGCAATAAACACTATACATAAGTGTATTAACATACACACCGATTCATATCCGATAACAAAAATTTGCAATTTCTATTCTTGTAAAATGCACATAAGATTTTATGATTACAACATTGGTGTTTATTTATTTGTTTGAAATTTAAAATAAAACAAGTTTGCTTTTAACGTCAGCTACTCACTTGCTTATACGTATTGACAACACATTCATATACATACATACATATGTATATGTATTATTGTGTTATCCGATGCATTTGACCCATTTGCATTTGAGTACGACGCGTTTGAGGTGTTACATAGTAAAGGACATCAACTACCTTGCAATCGCTCATGTTATTTTTATCTTAAGCATACATACATACATATATTTGTGTAGATGTGCATTAGTGTGATCCAAAAATGCATGTGAAAAAGTAAAGTCGGAATTTGTATGCTCTCACACCCCTAGGATTGTTCTTTAACGAAAAAATATACCCCTATTGTTTTATTTTGAAATCAAAAAATATTTAAAGGTTTCTTAAAACGCTCAAAGTTTTCCATGTATTTGATCTGGAAAATATTGACACTTTTGGTAGAAATGGTATAGAATTCTCGAAAATCAACATTTTTCTATAGGAGGACCCTGTTTCTCTTCACACAGATTCCCAGTAATAAAACCCAGTAGGTATTGAAAATGCGCTTTTAATAAATTTTATATTTTTAAGTTAATAAATTTTGCAGGACGAAATTCAATGATGATGAGGTCGTGCGTATATTAGTCCTGAAACAATAATTAAAAAAAAATCAATATTCAAAATTTTCAAGGATATTTAAGAACAAAATTTTTAATGGACATATGCACATGGACATTCGTCCATATGCACGGAAAAATATTTTCTGTTATAATTGTACAGAATTTTCTCTTTTATATGACACTCTTATTGTTAACCTACATTGCGCCGAATTTTTGAAATAATTTTTTGAGATAATCATATTTTCCTTTTAAATAAATCCTGACCTGACCAGAGAAAAACTAAGTATGCAGTTTTACTGTAATTTACCCATAGTTTCGCGAATATATTGTTTCTTTTGTGTGTAAAATTTACTGTCGCACGGTGTATTCAGAGTCCATTATAATTTTCTTTTTTTTTAATTTGCTCCAAAGACATTTCAAGCCAAAATATTTGGTAATTTGTGCCACAATAACTAGCTAGAAATTAATTTTCGCTCTACTCTAACTAAAACTACAATAAAAACAGCAGCACTCGGAAATACTTCACTTGCCAACTTGACCATGTTTGAGATTTTCTTTTTATTGATTTTCTTGCAAAAACAAATGAAAGTCAGAATGCAAATACATGTATTTATGAATGTATGTGTTCTTTTGCCACTGCATTTCTATATATGTATGTATTTTTAAATAACTCAAAACTTAAAGAGTTTTGGAATTTCTACTTATTGTTAGTTAAATTTATAGTCAGCATGTCGCGCCTAAAAGCCATTAATTGCACATTCTCATGGAGGGGTAATGTAAAATCGCGTGCATGGCAAAGAATTAAAATATCATGTATCTAAAGAATTTATAGCAGAGTCACACCGGCAACTTTAAGTGAAGCAATTTGCCAAACTCTTGAAGTTTTACATACGTGCAAATGACAATGCACATTGGTATTTCGATGGTTTTTATTTTTGTACAATTTCGTAAGCGAGAGAAAATATTCGGAAATATTAGGTGAACTGAGCAGGGTTTTTATACAAGGTGGCACATAAAGTGTCATCCGATTTACTTACTTTTGCTGTCTCGCCGAAAATAAATAAAATATGTATGTAGTTGTAGGAGAACGCCTTACTGGCAGCAGGGTTCGGCAGAGCATGGTCCACCAATCCGGGAAGCCCCGAAAACTCCGTTAGTACTAGTATTAAAAGTGACTGTAACTAATATTTGACCACTTCTTTAGAATGCTCATTCGCATAGCCGCACCACTTGCGGTCTCTTTGGCATATAAGTCTACCGGAATAAAGTTTAGTAGGGCAAACAGTAGTTTAGATGGTGTTGTTCTCATCGCACCTGTTATGAGTGCGGACGCAAGCTTTTGGACTTTATTCATTTTTATTAAGTTGACCACTTTCCCAAAGATATTCCACCATACCATTAAATAAAGAATCCTCAATACACACATTGACAGTTCTGATTTGTTCTTCATAGCTTTTAATTGCCATTGTTTTTATAGGTTTCTCATACATATCTGATTGAAGCGCCAATGCTTAGAGAGAAACAGGTTATGCACTGGCAGGAATTGCTTATTTCTCTCTGTGCTTGTGCAGTGCATTGTTGGTTGAAAACGAAACATTACATTGTTGTGTTAAATGAGAAAATGACTTGAAACCAGCTTTACATCGACTTGTGCCTCCGCCTATTGCATGCATACATATTTGCAGTGCAAATTCCCTTTATATACACAGGTATGGTAGGTTTTTGGTGAACCCTTCATAATAGCTAAGTTATTTATTTATTTATTTATTATTTTTAATCAACAAGCAAGATGCTTACAGACTATATGACAAATATATGTATACATAGAATAAGGGAAACCCTTATGACAAGTGCCTTATGAGTAAGTTCTTAAAAGTAAACTTAGAATAAGAAAAATCAAAGTCTAAAGTAGAAGACTAAGCATTAAATTAGGATAGAGTCCTCCTTAAAGGAGCATTTATCCCATAAACAGTTTTAGCAACACCCACAAAAAATAATTCATTATAACGAAGAATACGTGAGGGAACATTGAAACGAATTTTCATAAGGAGGTGCGGGAAATCTATGAGGCCTGCAATTATATCAAAAACAAAGCACATCGACAACAGAGTACGCCTGCACTCTAAGGACATCAGATTTATCTATAAATAACGAGAGCGATAGGATGGAATAAGGTCTACAAATTTCATCAAGCTCAAAACAAAGCTTATAAAAGCCTCCAAGGGTCTCCAAAAAACTTCGACCGAACTAAAGACTAGTACAACAGTTTGAGAGTATAAGTTTTAAGCTGATTAATTCTATTAGCTTTACCCTCGTCTGTCATTTTTCATTTCCCGAAGTTAATGAGGGTATCTAAATTTGACAAAAGATCTTCAGGAACAAAATCATTATCAGAAGAACCTGAAATAAAATTGGAAGAAAAAAATTTGCAAAAAGATTAACAGCTTCGGAGATGGAGTTGGCTAACTTCCCGTAAAACTGGACCGATCCAGCTATATTAGAGCAATTTTTTCTTTGATCTAATATAAGTCCAGAAGAACTTGGGATAACATTTAATATAGCTTTCTACGCAGCGAATATAATTCCTAGACAAAGATTTATTGAGCTGTTAGGCGAAGTTTTGCAGAACCTCTCCCGATGCTCTTCAAAAAAAAATAGTGGCGAACTAGAATATGTTGTTCCTGCTTTTAAAAGCTTTACTGCTCTATTTTCTTTCTTTTATTTAAGTTGGCTTTAATTTACTCAAGTTGAATTGGAAATTATACGCCATAACAAAGTTGTCATAAAAAATTGTGCTTTCTTATCCCTTAACCACTATTAATTTACCATTTTCACCTATGAGTGCGAGACATTAAGTATGAAGGATTAGAAATAAATGAAAAGGAAAATGAAAAAGGAAGCCAGCGGAGCAGCACCAACTACAAACATAATTATAAATTTGAATGTTTAACCTATTTTCGCGCATATTATAAACGCATTGACATGAAAGAAAATCGCTACTGCATGCCACAATGCCATCTGTTAAGCTATCAAGAAAATATAAAATAATACAAAACCACAACAAAGGTAATATCCGGTAGTGCAGACCACAAAGCGAAAATGCGAGATTTTTATGAGACATATTCCCGCAACATTTTTTTCTGTTTTTTTTTTTTACACACTTCTAGACTTCAGAAAAGAAAGAAAAGAAAATGAAGCGAAAATGTGCATTCATGCTGGTGTTTCCCCGCTGCTTTTGTATTACTCATACCCGTCCCATTACAGACGAGTAACATTTGTGTGGGTTTTCCACAACTTGAATAACTCTTTGCGGAGGCTACAAATGGTCTTTAGCACTGGCACTGGCTTTCTTTAGGCCGCGTATATCAACGTCATATCCTGTCCGACATCTGAGCGTCAACGCGACGACTCTCACCGCCACTTCCTTCCGCATTTAGCATATGCGCTACTACACACATACATACATATGGTATTTTTTAGCATACAGCCGGCAATTTAGTAATTTTTTATTGCTCGCTGTTTTCATTTTCTTTTGTATTTATTTATTTTATATTTTTATTCTTACACTGCTCTCTGACCCGAATTTATGCTTTGTTTAGTGGCTATATTACCGGTACGTTTCCCATTCGTATATGGTACTCGAATCGCTGTGCCATTGTGTAACTGTAAATGTATTGCTGCTCCAGCTGCCGGCCGGCCAGTTGGTCACTCTGGCGACTCTGCTGTCGTTTTGACTTTTCAACATCGCGTGCGTTTAGCTGAGTGAACGGCGATGTAGAATGCCGTAGACATATGTACATACAAATATTTACAGCTATTTCATTAATATTTCGTACTCGTTCATATTTTGTTCGTTTTGCATTTTTCTGACGCAAACTAAGTAGAGGCAGTGAATTATTTGCAGTAGTGGCGGATTTTATGCAAAAATTTACAGAAACAAAAAAAAATAAATTAGCGAATATGTTGTTTGTGTCATTTCTAGCGCCAAACCTTATCCATATGCATATTTCTGATATTTTCATTTTTCCGTTGCAATAACACATATCCGTTCTATATGGCGTATACGCAACATCTGGCTGCTTGATGGAGATGGAGAGAGACTGAGAGTTAGGGTGGGAATAGAGGTGCAAGTAATTAGTACACTTCCGTTTCACATCAACGCATACACCTCACTGACTGCAGGTATGGGCATATGCGTGTTATCAATACTACATAAGCTGTTAAATACATCTAAATACATACATACATACAAGCAAAGATATCCATGTACCTATAATAGCACTTCCGGCTATTCAAGTGGCGCGTTACCGGCCTTAAAGCAGCTGACCTCAATAGCTATGTATATAACGGGTGATTTTTTTGAGGTTAGGATTTTCATGCATTAGTATTTGACAGATCACGTGGGATTTCAGACATGGTGTCAAAGAGAAAGATGCTCAGTATGCTTTGACAT
>NW_016158304.1:5733-23457 GCF_001687245.7 Rhagoletis zephyria | reverse complement strand
GGAAAAATAAAAATCATAAAAGACTTATTAAATGCTGATTTAAATTATTAAACTCATAATGATTACCGCCCTGCTTAAAATAATTTAATTCATTTAAGATATGCAGTAGCCGCCGTAGCCGGCTGGTGGGGGATTCGGTGCTCCCACCCAGTTTTTAAGCCTTTTCAGACTAATGACTATTTTTCACTGTCGATTTTTTTTTAATACTAACTCAAATGAAAATGTCCCTTACGCAACACAAACATTTTGATACTTCTTGCTGTCCAGCTGTCGTAGAACAATTTAGATATACATATATGTATGAACATTCGAAATTTCATTTTTTACACACGACAGTTAAACATCGGACTCACAAACTGCTTTTACTTGCCCATATCTGGGTTTTTTCATCTTCCACAACATTGAGACAATTTATCAACACACCTTTGTAAACTAAGGAAGGAACTAATTTATTACAAGTCCAAGTGAGGTGGCACCACAAGCTAAACCAGCAACACCCTCTACCAACCTTGAAAATTTGATGATAATTGCACACCAAACCGCCACCATAATAACCACTGTAACACTCATTAACCAATAGCTACTTAGCTGGTGACGGCCTATAAAATTTCAGTAAAATTCCTACAAATACATATATGCCAAAAACGGAAAAAAACGCTGCATGCCAGCACAACATGTCAAAGGTGTCTTAAAGAATACCTAAAAATAAATTCACAATCAACCAAAGCGTGCTATTGACTTTTTGAAACAACTACAACATATATAAGAAATCGATTCAAGTCACTCAGGTGGTTGGTGGCAAAACAATATGTTTATTAGGGATGTTTCGAATGTCACATTTTTCACATTTGCGAATGCGAATTTTCGAAATGCGATTGTGCGAATGCGAATGCGAATGTTTGGAATAACATTAAAAAACCTACCAACTTAAGTCATCGTTTTTATTACTTAAAAATTTTGTAAATTATGAGAACATTGAACGAGTGCTTAACATATAGGGTGCACTATGGTCTGGCGACTAGCATTTGCTGGCCAAAAGTCGAGAAGTAACCAAATTGATTTGAAACTTAGTGTTTGGGGGTTTTTGTCAGATTTTCAAAATTCAAAATGGCGAATCCAATATGACGACCAAATTTTATTATTTTTTCTTTTTTCACCAAAGACATATTTATATAAGGGGGGTTTTCGAATTCGATGATTAAAAGCCTGAAAATTTTTAAAACAGCAGTTTTTTGAATCTGTGTTGTCTGCTGCTAAGATAGGCTTTCAATTGAGCTTTAATTTCACATTTTCTAGTGCCTCCAGATTCTACATCCGAGCCTTCACTTTCACTGGAGGAATCTAAAATTATTTCTAGGTTGCTTATAGGACTTTTAGCAGTAATTGTTGAAGGCCCATCAATTTGCTTGATATACATACTAGTTAACGGTTTAGCGCCTGAAGCTAATAGCCGGTTATTATCCGCATCCTGGTTAGACAGACTAAGAGCCATTTCAACAATATTAGAGTGGACTCTCTGGTCATGTACACATTCGCATTCGCAAAACATTCGTATCATTTGATGCGAATGCGAATGCAAATATTCGCAACATCCCTGATACATATGTTGTATGCCTATATGTATGTACATCGCAATCCTTTTTAGACATAGGATAACGAAAGCCACACAAGCCGTCGCGGTTGAATTCTTGACAGCATGACTTGTCGGTTGACTGACTAAATATACATATATATACAAATTTAAGCAATATGTGTATGTATAAGCATATATGTCAGTATATGTTGTAAATGTGGTGTCTGAAAGCCCCACAGTAATATAAAAAATTGTGGTACTTAACCAATTACCGAGTTCAATGGCAGCAAAGTGTTAATGTGGGAAAGGGAAGTGTTGCCTCAGCCTCAGAATACATTCCTTATTTATAAGTGTTTAAAAAAGGTGACTTAGAGAGAATTTATTAAAGAGAAAGAGCGCATCTAATGAAGGTAATTTCGATTTTTTTCATAATTAATTTTTCAATTCACTTTGATTGCATTCCCTTTGGTTTAGTACAGAACTAAATTTCTGTCTCGGCCATTCTATCACTGTTCTTGCATTATGGTCAGTATTTTTTCAATTAGCCAGAAATTTCTTCATTGTATTACTTTTCATACCAGCAGAAGGACAATTAATGGCTAAAAGAAATTGTGCGCAAATTACCGCATTCCTGAAGGTCGAAAAGCCGAATAGAAGAAAAGACAAACGTTTTGGTGTGGCTTCCGCTGCTTGTCTTAGAGTTTTATTTTTCAACTCTGTAACTGTCCTGCAATGACAACACTTGGCTGATTGTTTAAGCGATTATGGTTGCTTTGCGTGTTCAAGGCTATTTTCAATTAGCTACAAGCTCAAAAACAATGTATTTAATTTAAGACAAAATTGTTCTTGTCTGAATAAATTCACTTAAATTTGTATTAAAATAGGATAATGCCAGTTTGCAGGCAGCTATGTTGGTGAGGTGAAAGCATTCAATATGATTTTCATGAAATATTATTTTGCTGAAAAATAATACGCTGTTGAGTAGCTGTGTATAATATTCCCAGAACGGTACATCTTCCCCGATATCCGGACGGCTAACTGATGAAGACCCCTCCAAAATAGTGTAATCGGAAATTCCATCGTTCCAGACCGATTCAGTTTCATCTGGTTCAAGGACATCGTGATTTAGCTCCATTGTAGTTCAAAGTGCCTATTTTTTGTGAAATATTTAGTATCAAAGAAAAAAAAACTATGGTTTTTGCATAACTTTTATAAAAATTCATAAAAATAAATAAAAAATTAATATATATAAAAATCGATTATTTCATCATTCCATCTTAAAATGGCTACAATTACTAGCAATCGAGTGAAAAAGGTTGAAATCCATTAATTTTTAACAAAGTTATGGGCATTTGAAAAAAAAAATACCAGATATCGATTTTTATCTAAAAACAGAATGGCTTATAAGTCGGCTATTTCAGCTTCATCAAAATTAAAAATCACGGCCGTACCTGAACGGTTGTCTTGAAATGGAAAGCATCTAAAAACGATGATTGCTCCTTTGTCAATGCAGAAAAATCAGACTTTAGAGTTGGTAAAAATTATTCTGATAATGATAATTTTTGGAAAAAAAAACTATCTAGATTTTAAAGTTTTCAGCAGGGTACGAAAATAAACTATATTGTACGTTACTATTTCGTTTCGTTTATTACTTCAACAGTTCGGTACAATACGAAAACAAAACGGCTGAGTTCACTTTGGCGATAGTACACTACATTAATTTAGTAGTTACAGACGAAACAACAAACGAAATGAATCGTGCAGAGAAAAATATATGTATGTATGTACACATATCCAATAACTAAACACAAAACGAATAGCTGCAATGAATAAAAAAATAAAAATGTTTTTTAATTGAATTGGATATGAAAATTTACAGAAAAAATATTTTTCACGTAATTGAAACGTTGGTGATATCACCCTATGGCACAATTGTCACAAACGAAAAGCAAACGTTTCTAGTTGGGGAAAATGACAGTGAAGCTTACAATTTGTTTCTGACTATGTACAAAACCACAAATGATATGATGATCGATGAGCAAATGGGAATTGTTTTGTACAGTTTATTTTCGTACTCTGGTTTTCATGTAGCTTGCGAATATTAATCCCTCGCATTCATTCGCCCTGTTTTGGCACTCGTTTGCTTCTTGTATGACCTGTATTTTCTCAAGGACCGTTGTATGCCACTGCCAGACTGTGCCAGTAGACTTCAGTCATTTTTTTGACGCCCAAAGGGGTTTTATAAAAAAATCACTTCTTATAAAAAACCGTTTCCCTGCTGAACTGTAACGCCAATAAAATATTAAAAAAAGATTATAACAATTTTTAGTCATTTTCAAAGCACAAGATTTTCTTTTGAGTAATTTTGTGAATTATAACATAATCGACGCGCTATATTTGAAAAAAAAAAAACTAGAAAAATTGTCGAATTTTGACAATAACTGGAAATCCTAGTATTTATAATAGCTTGACTTGAGACATTATTGAAAGCTCCGGCTCTCTAGCGACTGCTCGCTTGCATTGGTCAAGTCCCGGCCACTCTAACATATAAGGCAAGACGCGCTTGAATTTTTGGTTACGAAATGCCTAAGCCTCGTTTGTTTTCTCTAAGTTAAGACATAAGTCCTTCATGATTTACTCTTTGCTTATCGTACACACTGGCTTATTTGTGTACGCCGCACTTTCTCACCAAACCTATCTTGATTTTTGTAGCGGCGGTTGGTTGGTGGGGAGTAAATTGGTAAATTAAACGGAAATTGCACACGGAAATGGTTCGGAGGGATACAAGCGCTTCTCAAATGTATGCACATGGTATTCATTTAACAGAAATGTGCTAATAAAAGATTAAAAAATAAGACTTAGATAAATACCAATGCAAGAATGAAAGTAAAGGTGAGAACGTACATAGATAAAGAAAAGGATAAAGGCAAAGGCAAAAGTAAAAAAAAGATGCGTAAAGATAAAGGCAAAAATGGAGACCTAGGTAAATGTAAACACTTTACTTATGTATGTATGTATCTAAGGTGAAGGAGTAGATGGTAGATGAAGAAACTATTAAACATAGAGGTAAAGGTAAAGGTAAAGATAAAGGGAAGAAAGATTAATACCAAGGTAATTATAAAGAAGAGGATATATCTATGTAAATAGAGACACAAAGACCCAATCTGGGAACTATTTCGGGATTTTAGAGATTTTCGGTTACCTCTGAAGTTATCGAAAAAAAAATGTATATTTTTTATCGACTTTGTTATCGATATTTTTATCAATTTTATTTTCGATATTTCTCTCGATTTTGTCATCGATATTTTTTATCGATTTTGTTACCGATATTTTTATCGATTTTGTTTTCGATATTTCTCTCGATTTTGTTATCGATGTTTATCGATTTTGTTATCGATATTTATCGATTTTGTTTCGATATTGTATATCGATTTTGCTACGGATAATTTTGTCGATTTTGTTATCGATATTTACCGATTTTGTTATCGATATTTACCGACTTTGTTATCGATATTTCTTATCGATTTAGTTATCGATATATATTTATCGATTTTGTTATCGATATTTTTATCGAGTTTGTTTTCAATATTTCTCTCGTTATTTTTATCGATGTTTTTATCGATATTTATCGATTTTGTTATCGATATTTTTATCGATATTTTTCAATGTTTTTATTTTCATACCTTTATCGAATTCGCTACCGATATTTGTATCGATCTTCCTTCATCGATATTTTGGTGGATGTTACTATCGATTTTGTTGACGATGGAGTATAAAGATAAAAGCAAATATAAAGGAAAACAGAATAACATAATTGTAATTTGAATTAACCGGGTAGATGTAGAGATCTATATATAAAAAAGACAAAAAATATAGCCTTAAGCAAAAGCAGATAAGTTTATGTATGTATGTATGTATGTACATATGTATATTGGTTATGACACAACCTAGATATGTAAGGTAATTTTCATTTCTCCAGTGTGGCCCAGGCGCACTTACTTTTTATTAAATATACATATAATAAAATATCAAGTTTGTATCTAAATTACAAAGAAGTTAACAGTAGCCTAACCAATCATATACGATAAGCGTAAAATTCGCAGTATCTACATAATGTTATTTTTTTTTTGTGTTCTGCATATTTCTATGCATAAATATTACATACAATCTCCTTTTGTTCAATCTTTTAGAACTGGCATCACCGCCTGCAGGGCGTTGCTCAACTCGAGGTAGCTTTGCGCAACACCGATACACTGGCACAAGTTCAACCGTGTCTGGATAGTTTACTCCGCACTTTACTCTTCTCTGAACGTAATCCAGACGTGGCCGAGGCAAAGCAACAACTGCTAATCAATCTCATAACACGTTTGCCACTCGATAACTTGGAGGATCGTACAACACAAATAATGACCGGGCTGTGTCGCCAAGGTGGCGCTGGAGCGAATCGCGTATGCAAAGCATTGATGCATCGACTGCCGGCGGCGGCAATTGTACTCAAATTATTGTCGCAAGAATTTTTGCATGCAAAGAGCTCAAGGGTAAGTGCAATCAACAAGCGAAAGCAAACATGAGCAAAGCAGGTTGACCAGCAGCGATAATGGTCGCGTTGGTCTGCTGACCGCAGCACTACTACTTTAAGAAATTATTAAATGCCTGCATATTAACTAGCTGGCCCACAAAAGTGACAATGGCCACAAAAGTGTGCTAATATTTTTTTCCTTTATTAATGTGGCTAAGTGCGGCTGGCTACTTGGTATCACTAGAATTGATGAACTTCCGTTCTTCTTTCTTTCCATTTTCTTTCTTTTCGACTTATTTGCGTTTGTGTGTAAAATTTCACTTGAATAACGGGCGCTCTCTCTCTCCCCTCCCCTGTACACAGTTCCGCGAACACGCGCTCCAAATGGTTATGTACTCGCTGATGACCTTTCCTAGCACTTGCTTTGACATGACCACCTGCGTTACCCATGCCACATATGCCGCCCTAAATCGCAAGCGTCGCGTGCGTCAAGCCGCTTTAGATGTGCTCGCTATTTTGGGACAAATAACCAATACACGCGCTGTACTGGATGTGGTACAAGGTTTGGCTGCCGCACGAGAAGATGGCCCAGCGCTGATTTCAGCGGTGCGTACGCGACTTTCGCGCAAGCAAATGCCACTCGTCGCTGCTGATGGACAGGTACAGTATGCGCTGCGTGTGCCATCGCCACATTCGGCNGTTCAGCGATTTTGGTGATCTTAAATACTATTTATAAATTGAAATGTGATTACGATATTTCTTTACAGTTTTCGAACGACGGAAGGTAGTGGCACGCGAAGGCATGCGTTTCAATCACCACCAGATGTTTATGAAAATTTTAAGGAAAACGCAGCGAGTATTAATGTGAGTTAAAATTGTTATGTTTTATTTATTGTATTCAACTAAACTGCTAAGTAAATATGTATTCAATTCGACTGTATTTCCGCATCAAAATCCTTTTACACTGACATCCTTAAGTACACGAACGAAATGCACGAAAGCACGTATATATATAAATATTCAGTAAATCGCCATAATTCATTGCTGAGTAGGTCAATTGGCGAGAATTGGTGCCAAAACCATTAACGACAATTGTGACACAATAACTACATATATCATTTATTTAGCTTATCGTCACTTGACCATACCCAAGTTGTTCCAATTATAATCGCACCTTAGTTCGTTTGGCCTCATTTAAAGTCGACGCGATTTCAAGTGTCTACATTTAGTAGTAATACACATATGTATGTATGTGTGTACATAGTTATATGTAGGCATACACATTCAAACATAGTGACTGATTTTAAAATGCCATTGTGAATTTATCGAGTACATGTGTATGTATGTATGCACATAAAATATTTTAATTCCGAATCATGTTTCCGTTCACAGAAAGTTTATGAATATTTCATAATCTAAGTTGGAAAAGTATACAGTCGGCACTTAGAGGTGGGTCAACTTTCTTTTGCTTGGCCTACAGTCTATCAAATACAATAGATACACATATCTGATAACACAGTGTAACAGCATTTTTGGCGGCGAAATGATTCCAGCGCAGGATGAGAGACCTAGACCCATATATGTAGTAGCACCTCCAAATCAATTTGCTTGCTCAGGTCAAATTTTATTTTTTTTTTGTGGCCATATACAATCTTTTGAAAGACAAAAGCCTTTCGTAAGACAATTGTCAATTGTGGCAATTATCTTGAAAGCGATTTACTGCCTTTCGAAAGACTAATTGAAAGTTCTGTTAACGATGAGGTCTTAAGGTGACTAATTTGTTTTTTTGTTTTTCCTGTTTATTCAGACATTCCAAAAAATGAGTAAAATTATCCTTTCGTGATAAGGCTAATGGGTTAAAATGTCCCACAAATTATTCCTCGTGAATTTTTCTATATTTTACACACAGGACGAGTTGAAGTTCGAAAGCCAATTAAAACTTGAAAAAGGGACTTCCGAGAAAAAAGTTTCGAATAAGGGTTACGCATTTTTATCCTCTGAATCCGATATTGCAGTAAAACATATATGTGTAATTTGAAAAAAAAAATAACTTCCGGACAGTTTAACCCACTTTCGGTTGAAACCGCAAGTCGATAATACTAGATACCAAAAGATAGAGCATCCCCGATTTCATTGGTCATTTTTTTGCGCTTTTCAATAAAAAAAATATATTCCTCCTTTTTTGATGGGGTAGGTTGGTGGTCGAGGACAACCTGTATACTTACACACATATTTCGGCTTTTATTTCCACTTAGAACTTGACAAAAGTTCAGAAGCAGCACCTTAAATATTCCGTAGTTTTGAAGTTAGAACGGAGACTAGAGTACGCTACTGGGCACATTTGATCCGCTTTTAGATAAATCGGGTTCTAGTCAACTCTGCTACACTGACAGAAACGTTTAGTTACGTCAATTAAATATTGTTCTCTCAACACATGATTTCATAGTAGTAACCATGATACAAAAAAGAAAGTAGTTTCAATAAGCAAATTTTTGTTTAAAAAGCAGATTTTTTATAATTGCTCAATTGTTAAAAATTCGAAGCGGCATTTTATTAACATTTGCCTTTTAAAAGTAATTAAAATCTTATCTTAAAAATGTTTAAATTTTACATTAAATATGATAACCACTTCCCAAAGACTTTATTTTTAGGTTAATAAAATTTTAGTTAATATGTATATCTGTGGCTGTATGGAATAGTAGCTTATGTCAGGTATAACGCCGCATTTCCTATATTCTTTAAACGACAAGGAATTTTTCGATGAGGCTTAATAAGAACATTGACTTGCTAATATCGGAACTATTTCTTGAATGTTTATTTTCTTGTGAACTCCCAATTGTCTTTGTCAATTTTACTGCATGTCTTTGAAGTACCTTGAAAGTGGAATTTACTTTGGGACGTATGCGCCTCATAACTTTCCGAAAAGTGAGTATTATCCACTTCCTGGTATGTTTTGATGATATCGTTGGTTCTTTGACCAAAATTAAAATTTAAATATATTTTACTGCTCAATATTGTAGGGGGGTATTAAAGAGAACAGTCCAAACTTTAAGTCAAGTCACCCTTCTGCTCTCTGACCTATGTATATTTGAAGCAATTGTTAAAAACCCAAAATTTTTGACCAATCTGACATTAAATGGGCCTCCTAGTTTAGTTAGTACACATGTACATATTTACATGCATATTTACATATGTACATTAGGGTACGTCAACGAAAAAAAAATGTGCGGTTTTTTCACCGCAATCAAAAAACTTAATACATTTTCTGACTTCAGTCAAAATATTTTGGAAAAATATTAAGATTTACATGAGCTTGATGACCGATTTGAAAGTACTTCCAAAAAATTGCATTATTTCAATTGAGTTGTTGAAACTTTTCAAATCATTTTTATGCAGACCTTCTAAGCTTAAATTCCTCTAGCATTTGAGCAGACTTTTTGTACAAAATATTTTTAAAAACTACATTATTTTATTTATAAAAATCTCAATTTCCTGTGGTACATATTTTCAAATGGGCCCAGCTCACGTAAATCTCAATATTTTTTCCAAAAAATGTTTCACAAAGTATTAAAATATAATACAGTTTATAATTCACATAGAAAAACGGTACCGATTTTTTTTTTTTTGTTTATAGAGTGCGATGTAGCCTAATGTACATACATAGGTATGTACGTTTGTATATTTCGAATCCGTGGAAATTTAAATTGGTCACGCCGCTAAAAAGTTGTGAGAGATAGCACATTTGTGCGCTTTGCAGGCATGCCAGTCAGTCCACCCACAATAGTTCTGAAAATACGTGTGTGTGTGTATTTACATACATGCAAGGATATGTGTATCGTCCGTAAAGCTGCTGAAAATTATTAACAAAGTGCTTTGTACTAATAATAAAGGAGCAGGTATTCTAAACAAATACAGACAACACACAAATGTAAACATACAAACGCAGAAGCAATGTTTTTTTTTTTTTTAAAGGATAAACGCCTGTTTTGAGTAGCAGCTGATAGACAACCGACTGACTAATTTTGTTACAGGGGAATGCGCCTTCAGACTTATATACACATAGTAGATATGTATGTATAGGCTTTTATATTTGCATGGCAGTATTTGTTTACAATCAGCTACATACATATATACCACACAAATGCTTAACTACGCCATGCCTACAGGCAACAAACAGTTGCAGTTTAACTTTTGTTGCGGAAGGTTTAAAGCGAATTCGCACGGATACACGCCGCAGCGGAAGCAGCTCTGCAATAATAAACAGGAAGAAAGCCCGTCTACTTTAGAATTTGTGCATTTTTGTTTGAGTGTGTGTTTGTGTGTGGGTGGGTGTGAATTTTTGTGTACTACGTGTAAACTGAAGGAATCTACATTTTTTTTTTTTTAAAGTGCATCCAAAGCGTGTGTACAACAAATGGTTCTACCATTTGTGATTGATCCGAAATATAGTAGACGAAAAATGGTCGATATTTATCAAGCGTTTCCAATGTTCAATTTAGTGCCGGCAAATTTCAGGGCATGGGTGAGTGATGAAATTTATAATAAAGTAAATACAACATGTAGAGGAATGCTAGAGGAAATTATACGAATATTAATTATTGCACTATGGAGTGTAATTTTGTGAGGAGACATTTCAATTGTTGTACACTTTTCTTCCATAATTGGTTTTTGTGTATATTATTTCTCTCAAATTATGAAGAGTTATTTATATGTATCAGTGAATTTAATCGTTTTTGAAGCTTAATAGATTTGGAAAGATTGAAACAGATCCATGACTAAAGAGAACTGCTTTGGCACAATATTCCAAGTGATAATCCGCGATCGCGAAGGTTGGGCAAATGGGCTCCCTGCGCTTCATCCCAGATACGTAACCGATTGCGATTTCACTTGCACCGTATAGGTGTGATCACAGAGTCGGAAGACGAAGGTATCTTGCCAACACTGAGTTAGGAACTCTCTCTTTAAGAGATACAATTGAGATTTGAGGTGCGGTGTCTATAGTTCCATTGTGTCAGAACTAACTAACTAACTAACTGCGCTTAAAGTCCAACCTTTTTTTCATAAACCCTGTTGATTGTCAAATAGTAAGCTTGACACTTCTCAAATCACCACTGATCGAAAATTGCGTCGCCTTTCATCTTGAGATTAGAATTCTACGACGCCTTTATGAAGACCTTCAAGCATTGTCTGTAGAAGCCAGGACACGTTTGAAGTTCTACATTTCCGTTAAAAATAGTTAACCACCATAGGTGATAGGAGTGATGAGACAGTGCCATACAGAGGACAGCTTCCACCAGCTTCTGTCTTGTGTAAATGTCAAATTTTTCAAAATCTGCTCTGTTATAGACAGTTTACTGTCTATTCAAAACCACAACAATATTATCTGCTTTATACGGGAAAATTAGTGGATTCTTTACATGAGAAGGCAGGTGGGGTATCATCATAATCATACATCAGATGACGAAGTGTGACTCTACATTCGCTTTACTGAGTACCAGCTAGCGTAACTAACAAGGGCAAGTAGTAAAGGCCTGTATGCAGCTCTCAAGAAAAGCAAAAACTCGATATAAAATGACGTACAAGAAATGGCAAAGAAATTTTCTTGAGTCAAATTTCCTTATGGCAGTACGCAGTTCTTAAGAAATTTACTACGGTTTTCTAAAGTTTTTTGTGAAAAAAGAGCACAAGGCAACCCATGTTTGCAACAGAAATATATGCCCGTTCCATTATTTCTTGAGGAAAGAGTGAGGCAACAGGCTGTGAAGTATCAAAAATGTCCAAATTCCTTGGACACACACGCGAAATAATGCAAATTTTTTCTTGAGCATTTTCTTGAGAGCTGCATACAGGGCTTAAGATAGTAAAAAGTCTTTCATACCAAAAATGAAAGACAGATGACAGGATACCTCGAAATAAAGCTCTCTCATTCACCACACGTGGTGAAAAAGTATTTTGAGAGAAACCACTTGTATATCATCAGTGCTCGAGTGGGCAGAGCACAGGCGTGCCATTCGAGATCCGATATCAAATCTCGGTCAGCGGAATTTTTATATATTTTTTTTTTTTTTATTCACAATTTCTTCTTCATTAATTATTTTTATTATTTTTTTTTAGGTATTATATATGGTACAGATATATGTTTTTTAATTTCATTTAATTTTTAGAAACTTATCTTAGATATTTTTCTCTTTTTTAATCTAATTTTCTTTTAATTTTTAGATGTTCCTATAAAAAAGAATTTTTTTTTTTGATTTTAAGGAACTAAGTATTTTTTTCTTGTTTATATGCATTTTCTTTTGATTTTTAGATTTTATTGCCTAAAAAGAAAAATATCTTTTTACGTTTTATTTCTTTTTATTAGAAACTAATTTTATTTTTATTTTTTTAATTTAATTTAATTTGTTTTGAGTTTTCTTTTTTGATTAAACCTTATTTCCAATTTAATTTTTGTTTTAAAAAGCAAAAAATATATATTTTTTTTAATTTAGAATTGCCCTGTTAACCTAAGCTATGGTTAATCCCAACCGCGAAGTACCAACCAACCGCGAAGTACCACCAACTTTTTTGTATTATCTGCTTTTATTCAAAATTTGTTTACTAGCTAGTTGTGAAATAATGAACAAAATAATATTTTAGAAAAATAAATAAAATCAAAGAGCACTATCATGGGAAAAAGGACTAACCTTTGAAATAAACGGATTATCACCGTAGATACATATATTTACTTTAAGAAGCCATTATTTCGCTTCACTAGTTAAAACTTTTTTCTGTGCATATTTCTTCGATTTTAAGGAATAATAACTACATACAGTTGTTTTGGATATCATAAATATTTCCCTACGATACTCACTTTTATTTTTCTTTACCTATACTTACATGTGTTTTTATTTTTTGTTTTTGTTTTCAGAACGATTTGCATTCACACAATTTCCATCATATTGTTGGCAGCAATGTACCGTTGTACTATGGGCATGCGACAACAAAGAAGTCAACGAATGGTAAGTAAATGTTGAGAAAATCGTCAAAAGTCACCAAAATATCAATAAGCGCATACATTTGCATTACAAAAATAGAATAGCTGAAAGAATTTTCCCGAACAACCTTCAAAAAATATTATTTTTTTTTTTTTCATTGTTATCAATATGTTTATTTATTTACTTACATATGCTTATTATCAGTAAGTAGTTTAAGGATATTTTGCTTTTCATTACCAATCGACAACCTTTATTTACGACACTTTAATGTATTGCCTTCTAGTTTTCCTAACCCCTTTTGGGGTTGTTTGTTTATGACGTTGACCTAACAACGCGCGCATACATAAATATTTATGCCTGTAGGTAGGCACATAACTATGCCCGTGAATGTCAGCCGCCATTCATAACTATGCAATTGTTTAGTGTTTCTCTTTTTTGTATGGCAATTTTTTTTTTTTGCATTTGCTTACACCTAACAAGTAACACACACAAACAAGTTTGATAATAACATTTTCTTACCTTTTGCAACCCCCACACAGCCGACTATGGCAACTACTTGAGCCGACGACTCGTTGCTAAATCCTGCTCGGACTCCTCCATGGAAGGCAGGAGCTCTGATAGCACCTACACAAGCAGCAGTGGCGGTGGTGGTAGTGGAGGCGCGGGTGTCGCGGGTGGTGGCTGCGGCGGCGGCGGCGGCGCCGATGGCGGCAAGTCTGCGTCCAAGGGAAGCGCAGCAGCGGCCAATGACAGCAACTGCGCGGGAATTAGCGGCCGCTTTACACGTCAAGCGGTGAATTCACGGTAATTTGCATTAAATTTGCACGAATGTGAACTTTCACAAACGAGCTCGTTTTAACTTATTTACATACTTCTCACTTCCCGCATACAACCGACCACGCCTACTTTATAAATGCATTTGCATATGTATGTATGTATATGTATTTGTATGTGTGCAGTTTCCCAGCCATGGATCGTATGGAAATGAATAGCAACTATATGCGCGTTCATAAGCCAACCACCAACTACAATCATCAAGCAGGCATGGGCGCCTATGCTCAGCTACAACAACAACAAATGAATATGAGTTCAACGTATCCGAAAATTAACTATGGTCTGCCCGCCACACAACACCAGCAGCAGCAGGCGCAGCAACAGCAACACCAACAACGTAGAAGAGCTCAACAGCAACAGCAACAAAGGCAATCACAGCAGTCATCGTTGGTGCAACCAGTTGTGATCGGAACACGCGCCATACAGCGTTCGCGTGGCTTTGGTGGTGGCGCCTTTGCTCCAGGTTTGATTGATTGTTTAATTGTAATTTCCACATGCAAATGAAAGCAACTAACGATTTAATGTTTTTTGTTTTTGCATGGATAGACAATTTCCGTTCAGCCGAAAATTCTCCAAAGGAGCATAACAGTAATACAGCGCTGCCTAACAGCAACAACAAAGTGAATAACAATTTGGATGGCACCTATACAATTTATACGAACAGAGATAATGATACACACACGCCTGCAGCACTGGCAGCTAGTAAAGACAGCCAGCAGCAACAACAACACCAACATGTGCATGCGAAAGCCCCAACAGCAACGGCAGCAACAAATGGACGTCGCTTCGTTAATGTGGAAAATTTTGCAAAGCAAAGGTAAGTTCGATGGGTCTCAGAAATGAAAAGCGCCAATTGCAAAAACTCATTTCACAATCTGTTATGGCAAACATATCTACATACAATACAAATATATGCACATTAGACCGTACCGGAAAAAAAATATTTCGCTCTAATCCTCTGACTCTAATGTAATTTTGCACGGCAATTTAGAAAAAAAAAGTTCGTTTCTTTTGTTCCCCGTGGTTCATTGACCTCAGTTACCCCGTTCCAGTACTTACACCCAAGGCATCGGTTTTTATTACCCCAACTTACCACCCTTAATGTCAGTAAATTAAAACTCGCCAAAAATCATTAAGGCGAAGGCGATTTATATTTATATTTTATGTTTTGGCTACCCCCTACGCCTTTTGCAAATTTTCCTCGTATCGTCGGTTCTTAAAGTACGAGATATCGATGCTTTTGTCTCGAGGATACAATTTTTTGTTTGTTTTCAAGTTCATTTACCTCAAGTACCCCATTCTAGTACTTGCCCACCAAATTTCAGTTCTTATCACCCTTACGTACCACCCTAATGTGAGTAAATAAACATGGAAATTATGAAAGCCCTTTTGTATCTTTCAAAAGGTTAATTGAAAGATCTGCTAACGAGGAGGTCTTAGGTCTGTTTGTCTTCAGCAATATTTTTTGATAACTAAATTGAATTAAATTTTTTAACCATAAAAAAATTGAAATTAAATATAATTTAAAAAGGAAAAAATATAAAAGGAAAAGCAATAAAAGAAAAAATAAGCAAGGTTTCTAAAAATTATATTAAACTGAAAAAGCATCTTTCTGAAAACAATAAAACAAAAGAATTAAAAGAAAATTAAAATGTAAACAGAAAAAATTTTAATTCGAAAAAAGGAAAAAATATATAAAACAAGTTTCTGAAAACTAAATAAATTAAAATAAAATAAATATTATTTTTTTTAAACAATAAGATCTTAAAATTGAAAGAAAATTAAATAAAAAATAAACTTAAATTAAAAGTAACAAACAAATAAAAATTTGTATTTATTTTTTTATCAAATAGAATAAAAAAATATTGTTTGCTTTTCAAAATAATAATATGAAATCAAAAGCAAAATTAAACAAAAAAAAAATTTATAAAAAATAGAAAAATACATAAAATAAGCTACTGAAAATTAAATGAAGTTATGTATTTCTCTTTCTAAAGCTATAAAATCTAAGAGTGAAAATGAAATTTAATGTAAGAATTCAAAACAAGTATCTAAAAATCTAAAATAATAAGATTTAAAGATTCGAAGAATCGTTAACTAGAAAGGGAAAGTAACAAAAAAGGTTATTCTTTTTTAAGGAATGTTATCTGCAAATTAAAAAAAGATTTAGTTAAAAAAAATACTTCGAAAAAAAAAATAAATACATCAAATAAGTTTCTAAAAATGAAATTAAAAGAAATATATATAAATTTTCCTTTATAAAATAATAAAATCTAAAAATTCGAAGAGAATGTAACTAAATAACGGAATAAATATAACATTAAGCAAAAAAATATTTTTTTTAATTAAAAGAAAAAAGATTATTCTTTTTAAAACCTTGTTATCTAAAATGAATATAAAGTGAATTAAGAAAAAAATATTTACGAAAAAATTTAATATTTAAAAAAGCTTCTAAAGATCAAATGAAATTTAAAAAAATATATATATGTTTTCTCTTTGAAAGTAATAAAATCAAGAGATTCGAAAAAAATGTTACTTATAAAGAGAATACAAAATTAAGAAAAAACTTTTTTTTTAATTAAAAGATTTTTCTTCTTAAACAATAAAATTTACGAATTAAAAGAAAATTAAATTCAAATTAAAAAACAATATTAATTATAAAAACCGCTGCACGAAGACTCGAACCTCGGGTGACTCGAACGGCATGCTAATTGTTTGACCACGCCGCCATTGCGACTGTTGGAACATCTCCAACCGGAACATGCTCAAATGGCCTCTTTCACAAGAGCTTTTTATCATGAAAGTTTACAAAGGAGCTTTCTTTGTAAGGCATCCATGCCAGAATAAACAAAATCTTTCCAACTAAATATCTTGCCTACTGACTTTCAACTCTCTTAGCCAGAATTGCCCTGTAATCTCACCAAAAATCACTGATCTTTTGCTAAGGAAGTATTTCGATTATTCTAGCTGAACTATTAAAAAAATTATTACCGAAAATACATACATATGTATAGGTATAACCGAAAAATGTAAAAAGGCGACCCCTGGGATCGGTAATTTTTTTTTTTTGCTTGTAAGGTGGTGCGGTCTAATGTACATATGCATCTACAAAAGTACATATATACTATATGTATGTATGTACGCCTCGATGTACATATGTACATTGTTAGCTTTCATCGTTAGTTTCTGTTATTTTGCGCGGATTTCTGCAAGATAATTAAAAAGTTTTGAACAGCGAAGTTCAGGGAATGAACGCCCTTTTCGAAATTTTACATTAATTCCTCGTACTCACCATTAGCGGCTTTGCAGTTTTATAAACTGTAAAACTTGTTGCATATTTTCAATTAAGTACTGACACAAATGTACTTTGATAGAAAGTTCTAGTAGAAAATGGAAGCAAAGAAGAAACTACTTTGGGTGTAAATGAAATAGGCAACTTTTCGTTTGAGTTTGCAACCATATCCTTTGAAGGCGATTTGTTTGTTTGTCTATTTTCACTCATTTTAAAGTTTCATTTTCCTTTCCTTCTTAAAAATTAATTTCTAGAATCGAGGAACAAATAGAGAGATTGGACATTTGTAAAGTTTAATTAATCAGCGCCCGACAGTGATTACCATTTAGACAAGGGGGCGTGGCTCCTCCCATACAAACGGAATTTTTATACCCGAGCGCACTTGTGCACAAGGGTATTATAACTTTGTTCACATAACGGTTGTTTGTAACAGGCAAAACGAATCGAGATAGATATAGACAAATGTATACATAAATGATCAGAATGAAAAGAGAAATCGATTAAGCGGTGACTGTCTGTCCGTCCGTCCGTC
>NW_016158304.1:0-5306 GCF_001687245.7 Rhagoletis zephyria | reverse complement strand
GGTAATTTCGAGAAATACAAAATCTTCGATAAATCAGTAAATATTGAAGCTAATTTATTCAAAATTGATGATTGCAACAATTCTTTACCAAGAAATACGTTTATGATAAAATTTTGGAAAATGGGCGTGGCCCCGCCCACTTATGATCACATATATGTATCTCGCTAACCGTTCTAGCAATTTGTACCAAGCTCGGTCTGGTTATTGTGCTTGCCACATAAAAGCAAACCGGCGAAAATTGTTGAAATCGGACTAAAATTGAGGCCACTTTTCATATAACGGTAAATTTCAGATATGCTTGAAATTTCAATATTTCGAAATTTAAGGACGCTAATTTACTTAAAATGTATACACCCCGGCTTATCATATAGTGGTAGCTTTCGGAAAGGTGGAAAACATATATTTAATACTTGCGCCGGGTATTTAATGTTCGGCTCCGCCCGAACTTAGACTTTCTTACTTGTTCATATTGCATTTCTCAGGAAATATTTTTGATAGTTTAACTACTGGAACTTGGTATGGAGATATATAAAATCATTATCTACTCATGGATGGAGGCTGCCACCTTAAAAAAAAATCAAATTCAACTTCAATTAAGGGAGTTACTTATTTGAAAATTATGTTTAAAAATGGATGTCTAGAGGCTTTAAAAAGCTGTCGTTTTAATATATTTTGAAAAGGGTTGCCACCTGTTTGAAAAGTAAAATTTAAATTAATTATACGCAAGCTAACTGAATAATTAAAGTATGGTTGTCCAAAGAAATATTGTTAAGAAACGCTTAGTTTGAAAGTTTTGAATAATATTCAAGTCTTTCACAAGGGTTGCCACCTTTTTAGAAATTAAATTCAATTATTTTAAATTAAATATTTCAGTGAAAGGCACGCAATGGTTCCGGCGGTTCATTTATCGGTGGTGATTTGAGATTTACCCCTGCACAACCCTGCAACCCTGGTGTCTCCGAATGAAGCTTTAATGCATAATAATACTGGCTGATTGCATCAATTGGGCCAATCGTAACACACAAGGCGATTAATCTGGCATTCGCGGCACCTTTTCCAACTTGGCGATTATTCGTAATGACTCCAGCGCCACCTAGCAGCCCTTTTTGGCAATAGTATTGCCTTTCAGCCTCATTCGGCTTATCCATAATTTGCTTTGTCACAGAACGGTCATTGCAATAGGGGCAGCGGTTTTTTGTATTGCACATTAAATAAAAGCACCCCGCAGGTTGCGTCCTTTCACCCTTGATCTGGATATCACCAATACGATCCCTAGGGGAGCTGGAGAAACACGGCTGTCTGGTAATTACCTGCGCCTCCGTGTTTGCACTTATGGTAACACGTAGATGCTTGGGTACCCTCTATGAACTGACCCAAACACCCCCACATTGACACCTGACATAGCGACTGTCTACATCGCAGGAAAAACTTCCGCAGCGCGAACAGCTATTCGACTCAGGGAAACCGAGGGGTTAACCGGCTTAAGTACTGAATACTCTGGAGTTCTGAAGTACTTCGATTTAATTCCTGATCGCACGAACTACTGCGCTACGGAAATGGCTCCTAGGAGCTGATTCTCTGTCCCCTGTCCCTCAATGGAGGATTGTGTGGGCGGAACTTCTGGCAAAGGGTAGCAGTGAACTTCTTCACGGATGGATGGAAACTGGACAGCAGGGTTGGTGAAGAGGTCTGCTGTCGAGAGCTTTCCATCAACACTAAGTTCAGGCTTCCGGACCGCTGCTATGTATTTCATGCAGAAGTGGCTGAGACACAGGAGGAACAACGTAGCCGACGAATTGGCTAGCTAGTAAAGGTACATTTGAAATCTTATCACCGGGTATGGAGCAGCTGCGGACGCATCTGACCTACTGTGATTCACTCTTGGAAGGTTGGGTGGCCTTATGTAAACTCAGCGGGCACTGAGCACAGTAAACCAGGACATGCAAAATTGTAAGGTCCTTCTGGCCGAGAGTAGTCAGGAGGAAGTGTAGGATATTCCTTACAATCACAATGCCACAGCTCTCACTCTTGATGGCAGCTTTAGTGAATTACTATGTAATCGATATTCACGCTGTAAGGCTAAACATATTACCTATGCGCCGCGGTTGCCTCGACGATGATGAGGTGGAATCACCTCAGTATTACCTTTTTAATCCTGTAATACTAACCAGGAGTAGAATTTACTCACATGATTTTCTTTACAAGCCGTCGTAGTTGAAGACGCTATGCGAGAGGGACATAAAGGTGGAAGGAGCTGTAACAGGATTTTAGTTTACATGAATCCGCTAGTTGTAACAGCATTTTTTTCTTGAGAGATGCATCTGAGTCCTCCTGTTTCGTTTTTATGATGTACGGTGGCGAAAATATAAATAGGAAAGACACACGTTAGCAAGTTTTGGCTATGTTTCTTTGTTTAAAAATGTTTATTATTTTTTATGAAAACATAGCTTACTATCTAAACAAAACCCTGTAAATCAAAATTTCAAACTTTACAAAACATTATAAAAATTCGACAAATTTTAACAAATGTTCATCAAAGTTTGTAACTGTTTGATTTTGTAGAACTTTTTTGAGTATGCAGTTTTTGTATAGCTTAGTATAATAAAGAACTTAGCGTTGATTTTTGGCAACTTTTTGTTCACGCATTTTCTTCAATACAAAGTACGTTCGACATTTTTTTTTTGTATGGAGAAAATCAGCAACACTAATCAAATTAAATCAAAAAGCAAATCAACGCTAAGTGATAGTGTTACTTGTTAGATAACGAGCTACAATTTCATAAAAAAGTAATAAAATTAAATGAACGAAAGGGAAATAGCCAAAGAATGCTAAAACATCAATTCCGTATTTATATTTTCGTCACTGTATGTGTTGTTTCGGTTATCTTTGAATTCCTAAATCTTTCGGGTTCTTTTTCTGGATTGTTAAATTATTTACGTTACAACAATACTTTCGCCATTATTTAAAAAAAAATATTTTGAAAGTTGAGCGCATCTTCTTTTATAGAACTTTTTATTAAATAAGTTATTTTTTAGCAAAAAACTCAACCGACTTCAATTTTCCTAACTATACAAATTTAGTAGTACTTTTTTCATAATCCAATGATCGGATCTAAACCAAATTACGGTACGATCATTTAGATACAGTCTTTCCGATAAAAAAAAAAACAAAGAATTATTGAAATCGGTTCACGTGGTCCAAAGTTATGCGCTAGCATACATAAAAAAAGAAAAAAATATTTCGGCGAATTGATTACCTCCTCGGTTGTTTGAAGTTGGTTAAAAATGCTTGAGTTCTTTGCTAATTTTATGTAAATAAAGTGCAATTTATGAACTTTAAAACGTTTATTTATTTATTACTGTACGTAAATCTTGCATAAATGTGTTTTAAGGAGCGTATTATCTGAGGAGAATTTTCAGTATTTTCTGTGTTATATCTTCTAATTTCACTTTGATCGCGTTGATTTTAAATAATTTTTTGTTTTCTTTCATAGAAAAAACTTTTCAACACACATACTTTGTATGGAAGAAAATCCGTGGAAAGTTGCTAAAAACTAACTTAAAACTTAAAAATTGTTCCCAAAGATTCTTATTAAAAAGATTGCAATTTAGATGAAACTGTGCAGAGTATTAATAATTTTTGCACAAAGTTTGAAAATTGGGTATATATGGTTAAAAAATAAATAAAAGAAAAATAGCCAATACTTGATAAAATGTCGCGTCCCTATTCTTTTCCACTACTATACCTGTGGATATTTTAATTTGATCTCAATAACAAAGCCTTTAATTTTTATATTATGGATTTTTCATATTTTTGCAATATTTATATACTTTAGTATAAAGGAATTGAACCACTTGAACCGAACCGAACCGAACCGCTGTTCAGTGATACTCGTGAAGCGAATCTTGTGCCGGTACAAGCTTTTTCTAAGTGGTTCGAAGAACTGAACCGAACCGCACTGATTTTTGGAGTGGTTTGCAACCCTGCGAAATAAGGTTACTCATACGTCATGGACGAGTATCTATGTACGCCTCTGATGGAACTTAATATGAAAGCAAAACCAATTGATTACGGGAAAATAATGAGACGAGCGTACTATTTCCTATTGCAATTATGTATGTTGAGAATTTCTTTCTCTGCAAAGGGATTTTTCTTCCATCTTAATACGATAACAAGAAACAGGCCGTCAAGTATATTATATTGGTTGCGTAATTAAACACTGTTTGCTAAAAATTCCAGATATACATACTGTCAAAATCTGGATTTAAGATCAAAACCCCTTTTTCGATAGTTTTGGCTATAACTTTAGCATTTTTTAACCAATCGGCAAAATGTATATTTAGGCACTCATAACGATATATAATGGTGGCACTATTGCCATGGACTTAAAAAAATTGTAATTCAATACTGCACTGTTTTCCGTCCCAACCGTTTCCGTTGCATTTGCCAATTTAGGATAGTTTGCCTAACAGTGCTGAGATAAGATGAAATAATCGTGCTTTGCTGAGTATCTAGTGCAAAGTTAAGATATGTAGTTCATCGAGTTAAGGTGCATAGTCGTTTGCACGGCAAAATAGGTGTTAAATTAAAGCGCCTGGCCTGTTAGTTTTTTTATTTAAAAAGGTGATACGAATTAATCTGTTTGAACATTGAGAATACGTTTCAGGGGGCCTGAAGAGGGTTGCCACCTGTTAAATATTAAGTTTAATTTAAATTATTTATTAAGATAAAAGAACTATTACAATATAGCTATCAATCGAAATAGTTTTCAAAATGTGTTATTCATAAATGACATTTAGTTTAGTTTCAGTTTAAACATTTAGAGTAATTTTAGGAGTGTTGCCACCTGCTAAAAACGACATGTTCACATTATTTAGTAAGTTAAATAAATTATAACCTAAAATTAAAGGGGCTATTAAACTGCATGCTCGAAATTTTCTTAAAAATTTTGAACAAATTTTTGAAATTTTGATGAATTTTTCTAAATTTTGTACAAAGTTTGAAACTCGTACTTATACAGTTTTTGGTACAGTTTGCAGAATACTTAGATTTTTTATTTTTTCATTTACAAAATTCTACCCACTTTTTTTTGCTAGTATTGGTAAGGTTTTCGTGGGCACAAGTGTATTAAATTATGGGTATCAATAGAAACGTTTTGAAAAAGCCTTATTTCAAAAATACAAGTAAATTCATTGAAACAACAGTTGACTGCAACAAATTGCAGTTAACGTTGAAGTACAATTACCGATAGACAAACCAGCTGTCCATCAGGATATCAACAAAATCAATTGACCCACATTATGCAG
>NW_016158303.1:131386-145485 GCF_001687245.7 Rhagoletis zephyria | reverse complement strand
AAATACGTCTCGCTTCCCTCTTTAGATCCCTATAGCGGTCCCACATAGCACGCGTTGTGCCCGATCGCAACGTGGCTCTGTAGGCGANACGCCCCGGTCTTTAAACCTTCCGTAAGTTGCCTAACTCTCTGGTAAAATGTTCGGGCATACTTCCTCTCGGCTNCTTCGCACTCACGTATTTCTGCCTCTCTCTTCTTGTTGCGGCAAATACGTCTCGCTTCCCTCTTCAGATCCCTATAGCGGTCCCACATAGCGCGCGTTGCGCCCGATCGCAGCGTGGCCCTGTAGGCGGCATCTTTTTTCTCTGCAGCTTCCTGACACTCCTCATCGTACCAGTTGTTCTTTCGGGCTCGCTGAAATCCGACTACTTCTTCGGCGGCGGTACTTAATGAGCGGGAAATGTGGTTCCACTGCTCGAATATGTCGGTTTGTTGAAGAGTGCTCTCTGAGAGCAGGTGTGAGAGTCGAGTAGCGAAAGCGCTGGCTGTCTGTTGTGATTGCAGCTTTTCGACGTTAAGCTTTCTTTGCATATTTGGACGCACATTTTTTGCTGCACAGAGGCGGGTGCGTATCTTGGCTGCAACAAGATAGTGGTCCGAGTCGATGTTTGGGCCTCGGAGTGTGCGTACGTCTAAAGCACTGGAAGCGTGCCTTCCGTCTATCACAACATGACCGATTTGGTTTCTCGTTTTACGATCCGGAGATAGCCACGTAGCTTTATGGATCTTTGTATGCTTGAACCTAGTACTGCATACTACCATGTTTCGGGCCCCGGCGAAGTCGACGGGACGTGTCGTCGTGAAGGCTGAATTTTCCGACAGTGGTTCCAAAGATCCCTTTCTTGCCCACCCTGGCATTGAAGTCGCCAAGCACGATTTTGATATCATGACTGGGGCAGCGCTCGTACGTGCGCTCCAAGCGCTCTTAGAAGAGATCCTTGGATACCTCATCCTTCTCTTCCGTCGGGGCAGATAAGCGAGATGGTGAAGCAAAAAAGTTTTTGGTTGGATAAAATATTAGTTTTTTTCCAGAGTTCATAGTTTTTCTATACCATTACTTCTTGAAAATGTTTGCGTGTATACTTACATATGTATATGTAATTAAAAAAATTTACCTACCATTTTTAGCCACAACCACTTTTTGTAGCTCTTTTTTAGCCCTTTTTTTAAAGGAATTTGTCTACCACTAAAAATGATTCGCGGCATCACTGGCGAAAACTTGAGAAAATGTAATGACAGGAATTTTATCAACCATACCATACTCTTCAGCGAATTTGGAGCGTGTATTTTCGGTGCATAACTTAGTAAAATCTGAATTGCAAAATCGCATCCACGCTAGCACAGTTCCATTCCTAATATTGCTAACAGAGGGTGATCCATCTAGACCTTTTTTTTTAATTTTAAATAAAACACTTAAAACAGAACTGGATGTCCGAATCTTTATTATTACCCGAAAGAAGGATCGCTGGCATTTACTTAGGTGGTCCATTCTGAAGATCCAATTTTCAATTACTCTTTCCAGCATTACGTGAATCACGCGGGCAATGTTGGCTTCTAAGATTTGAACCATATCTGGCTTAGCGACGAAAACTTTTGGCTTCATTTAACCCAACAAAAAAAAAAACGCAGACATGTGGCATGGTACGATAACTTGCTGAAAACAAATTTTGCCGACACCACGGGCTTCAATTTCAGGCATCAATAAAGGCCTTTATAAGCATGCGACAGCGCTCGTTAGGGACGGATATGTTCTGTCTGTGGCCAACATTTGAATGAAATTATTTAAAAAAGTAAGTGTCGGAGAATGTTCTTTCAGCCAATAATAAAGATTCCGACATCCACTTCTACATACTTATCGCCTTGTTCATAAAAAATAAAGTAGGTCTAAACAGCTTTATGAAATGACGTTTTAATATATTTTTCAATTTATAACCCTTTTTAAAGCTACTTTATTTTTTATGAAGAAGACTATTAATGTTTTAAACACTAAAAAATAAGTATTTGACACTTTTGGGTGGGAAAATCCAAAAGACATAAAAACGTTGTGGTTCACTATTTATAGCTTCTCAGGCACATAGGCGATACGGTAAGAGATACGATATTAAAGATATAGCGACATGCTGAGTACGTGGGAAGTGGTAGGAAGCGATGAAAACGTTGCTCACTTGCACGACAGCGACACTGCGGTGACATATATCGCTTGCGTATCGGCCGAGCGACACGGTTTTCTATCACAACGCATATGGTATCGCGTGTCATATCGCTCTAATATGCACTGCGCGCATGTCGATGTCGTTTTTATATCGCATCTCTTATCAAATCGCGTATAGTATCGTTCTAATATGCACTGTGCCTTAGCGTTTCTGAAAACGAACAAGTAATTTTTAAGCAAAAAACACAGACGACTATAATTCTCATATAAAAAATTAAGACTATCGTTAATTTTGTCATGATACAATGATCGAATGTAAACCAAATTAGAATGGGACCCCCTGTGAGGTAACACCTTTCCTTTAAAAAAAGAATTATAGAAATCGGGTAAGTTATGCGGTAACACCATAAAAAATATATATATATATATTCCAACGAATTGATAACCCTCCTCCTTTTTGTAAAGTCAGTAAAAAATTAATTCAGCTTACCATTTTCCCGCTACCGCCCGTTACAACCACCCCTGGGAATGATATTTCATAATTCATGCAAAGTTGAGATATCTGTGTTTTTTTGGCCGCTGAAACCGAAAATGTCTACAAAAAATACATATCTATATTATCAAAATTCCAATTATCCGTAGTCAGTTTCCCAAAAACACTGGTTTACAGCAAAAATGTTCTATGGATGCCACTATCAAAGTCCTATGTAGAATTACTCGGTGATTCCGAAAATCGAGTTAATTTGTTTTCTATGAATACGTTTTCGAGATATTTTCAATTTACCGTTATTCAGCTTAAAACAAAAAATGGTTCCACTTAATCACGTATATCTTACGAACTAATTTAACAAGAGCTGCTCACTCCCAGAGCTGTGTAAGTGTGAAATCATTTTCAATTTTAAATCAACAATTTTTTTCTATCCAGTTTTCATTACTTATTCTTCGCTTAGGATTGAGGTTTAAAATTTTTGAATTTTCCATTCTCTCAAAGCAGTTATGAATTCACACATCAACATATTCATAGCAAGATTGAAAAAACCAATGCCCAATCAAAAAAAGGTTTTACACTGAATGAGTATTGAAAAGGCTGCAATATTTTATGTGTGTGCATTCTTTAACTCAGTACCAATCATTAGTTCAAAGACACCCTGGTAAATAACTTTTGGATAAAAAGGACGATTCTTGATAATTGCTCAATCGTAAAAATTCAAACCGGCGTTACCCAATTTAAGTTTTTTGGTAGAGGGGATTTTATATCATATGTTTGGGATTATATATAAAACAGTTGTATTAAAATTTACGTTTTAAATATAATTCATGTTTTATCTTGAAAATGTTTAAAATTTACATTAAATTAGATAACTACTTCGCATAAGCTTTACATTTAGGTTGATAAAATTTTAGTGAAAATATCTTAAAAATCTTAGTGTCTTTAATAAAAAAATAGCTCATCATAAAAATTGTATCGCCGTTCGGCGTCGGCGTAAGTTTGTAGGTCCCTCCCATTTGTGTGACAGCAAAGGCGCACGCTACAAATCGGAGGAGAAGCTCGGCCAAAACTTAGCAAAAGTGTCAAGGCCAAAATATGATTATTATAAATAAATTTAGTTTCAAACAGGTCGCAACCCTCTTCAAACACCTCAAAAGTATTCCCAATATTATTTAGTTGTGAACCCGCATGAGTCCGAAATTACCATTTTTTACCAGAATTTCCAGATTTTACCGGAAATCGTACTTGGTTTTCTGGCAACTGAGAGGACAAATAAGAGAGTAAGTAAGGTCATCTCTTTGTCAGAAGCTACCTGGTGGTAAATTCTGGTAAATGTGTCAAAAGATCCGATGTAGTGTGTTTGACAACCAAATTGTAAACAAAAGAGAAGTGCACTCTGCTAATGCATGTTGAAAAGTAAATAATTCCTTGCTTGAGTGGATGCTAATGAGTTTTGGTTAAATTACAAAACGCTTAAAAAGGTATTAGCCGTAATTTTACGTTTAAAAACTTTAAAACTTTAACACATTACCACCCTATACTCTATATGTGGTTGACGATTGAACTAAATCGTTGTTTATTTGGGTAAGATTAAAATATATTTTACTATTCAATATTGGAGTTGGTGTGAAACAAAAATTAATAATTTATTGTTATGTATGCAAATGAGAACTACAATTCTGAGCTTATTGAGCATCTCTTAGTCAAAAACAAAGGCAATTTTGCTTGATCAAGTTTCGAATCTAAGAAGAAAATGTTTTTAACAAACAAAAGGTTAATAATAAAATTTGAAGGATTTAAGATATTGCGTATGGTAGCATGAAACGTCACAATCTTCTTAATTGTCAGGCTGTTGATATGGCTACGAAAAAGTGACAATGGAAACACATAGCTGAAGATTTCATACTTACAGTGGGATAAACTTCAAACCTCTAATATAAATTAGTTAAATTTAGTTATTATTTTTTTTTATCAATTTTAAGTTTTCGTTTGGAATAATTTTCATGAACTTATCTATTAGGAGATCTCTTTGGAAAATTACCGTACATCCGATATCTATTGAAATTTTGACATCCTCACTTTTTGGAAAAAGAAGTTCAAGATACAAGTTTATGTGCAAAAAATAAATTAAACAATAAAAGTCTCCTTATATTTATGGAACTTATAATAGAAAAATTTTTATTTCATTACCCAGACTTTATGAATAGCCTACTCTATAAGTAATAGTAGAAATTCCGAATTAGTAAGTTCAGTCAAGACGTCATTCAAAAGTTTTGAAGAAAATCACTTTTCTCTTTTGTGAAAATTTGGGACTATCTTATGCGAGTATTGTCGACAAAATGTTAGTCTATGAATGACTAAAAATTAACGAATAAATGGTTAATCGCGATTAATGATTAAAATTAATTAAGCGATCGCTGTGGTGTAGTGGTTAGAAGTGCGCACTACCATTCCGCAGGGTGAGCGTCCGAGCCCAGTTCCGGCCAACAAAAAAAAGAAAATGTTTTTTGTAATAGTGGTCGGCCCCCGGCAGGAGTCGACGTAAAACTGTAGGTCCCTCCCCTTTGTGCGACAACATCAAGGCGCATGCCACAATCGGAGGAGTAGCTCGGCCAAACACTAACATATGTCGATGGTCCTCTGCAATAACGGCACAATTCAAAATTTCAGGTTTAGAAAAATACATAATTTGAAAGCTTACAGTATGACTGCATATAATCCGGAATAATTACGTTCCAAGACATATTATTGCTAAATTACGAAACAAAAAATCTTTAATTGGCTCTACTGAGATATATGAAATTTTTAGTTGTGTCGATATGTAAGCGCGTTTCTATTATTATTAGTAATCATCAATACAATTTCAAATTACATAAACCCAGTCACAGCCCTTTTTTGTATTCGACGCTTCCAGAAATCACATAATACATAAAATAAATAAAAGCTGTTTTGATTAATATTACATAAACTGGAAACTGTTAAAAATAAGTGCGCTTGTGTACAGAGATTTTAGAACCTATTTAGTTCCGAAAATGTCTGTTTGCAACACATAACAATAAAAATGCACATCAAATTGCTAAGAATGATGAAGGAAATCGATTCAGACATGCCTGTTTAACTGGCCGTGCGTGCTCAAAACAAACACATGTTAATTAAGGAGCTATTCAAGTATTATGTAACCACCAGTGGAAAGCGGGGGTCTTGGTTTCCTTATTTTTAATAACAACGGGCAACATTTCTTCAAATAAGTAAAACATTAATTACACACGCACAAATTTTGCCTGCAATTTCGATCACAATTGAACACTGCACTTCACTCTCGTTTCGAATTTTTGAAAGCGTTTTTTAAGCTATTTAGTGGTTTAACACTTCTTGTGGGCACTTGATATTGTAAAAAAAATATGCGCAATTCGATCCCTAACTACATTTTTTTGTAAAGAACGCCCGTTTGCTTTAAATTTGTAAAAATACAATTATTTTTTTATTTTGTTTACGTCTGTCATTTGTTACAAATGAAGAAAAGTCCAAGAGTTGCCAAGTATAAATATCTTTATATCTATTTATTAAAATAATAATTTACAATAATAATTTATTTAATTAATACTTTATTAAAATACAAATTTGAAGTGCAAATACATTTGTAAAACTGTTTATCACAAAATGTTATTAATTGTTTGCAAGCATACTATAGTTTTCATGCATTTTGAGAATAAATAATCTAATATGTGTACATATATATCGTCGTTTAAAGTACAAAACCGCGTATCGTCATTCTGCAAAACCGTGTGACTGACATTGGCTGCCAAAAATTGGATTTGCTCACAAAAGCTCTTGGCTCAATTCTTATCCATTCGTCCTGAAATATACTAGCCAGAAATACGTTTGCTTTATAAAAAAGATAACCATTTTGAAATATGGGTGACTTTACTCTCTAGAAAATAATTTATGCAATTACGCGGTTTTGCATTTTCTTGATACGCGGTTTTGTACTTTAAACGACGATATGTATAGCATGTACTTACGGCGGCCGCCGTAGCAGAGTGATTACATGTGCGTACTTCCACTCCATAGGACCATGGTTAAATACCTGGTCAGATCATAACACAAAATAGCAGTCGTCCTTCGGCACGCAATGGCAAACCTTCGAGTATATTTCTGCCTTGAAAACTCTTCTTATAAAATCAGAACTCATGCCTTAAGTTTGAGCAGAAGTTCGGCCAAACACTTAGAAAAATATTTTAGCACCAAATATTTATTTGTTTACTTATTTTAAGGGAGATGGCAATCTTCTGGTTTCACATTTTGAGTACAAAAATTTCAACCCTGATACAACAAATAGTATTAGTACTGAATGATAATGACAGACTGTATTCCCATAAACGTCCAATCATACATGATTGAGTTTTTTTTTTGCATTCACATTCTCTATGTGAATTGGTGTCAACCATTCCATAATACACTACATATTTTGTGTTTACAATTTGTAACCAATCTCAAGAGTGGTTGTTAAATTTTTTAAATCAAACAATCACATTTTTGAAACGAAAAAAATGAGAATGCACACTCAATTGATTCAATCATTACACAGCTCTGCTCACTCCATAAGTATTTGTAGCACATTTGTTTTCGGTTTTGCCCTGAAGTATAGGCACATACAAGGCACATTAAACAGGTAGTATCAGTAGAGCAAAAACAACATCTGCGTGTATTTTGTTGTTGCTTCTGGTATCGAAAGTGTCAACAACTGTTCTGAATTTTTTCTTCTAAATCAAAGGGTGCCATGTGGAATACAAAAATAATAATAAATTTAAATTGGAAAAAATAAAAATTGTTGCAACTTTCTTTGCTAGTAAATTTGTTTGCTTCTCGAAGCATTGATCCATCCTTTACAAGGGCCAGTAATCAGCGATTGTGCTGCTGAGTTGGGCGAACGTTCCAAAAGCTGCTATTCAATCGCTTGTTTTGTATGGAAAAAGGTTTCACATGCAAATGGATTTTAACAATTCAGAACTTTTGTGAGAAAAAATTAAAAATATTTGACATTTTCGAGACCAAATAATTTGAAAATAAATCAAATCAGCTGCTCTACTGATACTACCTGTTCAATGTACCTTGGGCACATATACAAATCCACAGTTTAACAATGACATATAAACACAATTGATAGAAAGTGCCTGAGTTTCATATGGAAGGGCAAAGCAAATGGCCTCCCATATGAAGCTCAGGTACTTCAGTAAAATGTTAAAATTTACACAAACAAATATAGAATGAAAAAATAATAAAAAATATGTCAGCACTGAAAAAAGTAAATATTATAAATTTATTTAATATTCGTATATACTGAAAGTGTAAACGAAATTTATTGAAAAAAAAACACATGGCGTTCATTAAAGTGTGGAAGCGTGATTTTTTTTTCAATTTTGAGTGCAAAGCGTACCTAGTGAATGTTTTGCTTTGTAATTATTAAACGAATGAAGAAATATTACTTGCAACGCCATTTTGTAACTATGGAAATTTTCAAAGGGGATATAGAAAGTTATTGGTTTCCAAACCAATGCAGATCCATGGGAGCATCGAACCGCATAAAGTTGATAGGATTGCAGATATTCTTCCAACGTTGGATTGCAGAAAAAAATAAATTTCGCGACTTTAAGGGAAATGTCAGCAAATGTCCGGAAAACTTCGCGCAAAATATAAAATAAAATTAAAAATTAATGCTGGAAAAACTCCTGTCTCCTGTCCACACTTGATTTAAGGTGCCCTCCTAAAATTTTATTACATAGACCAGTAAGTACATGCGCGTCGCTGCATCCACGTCCCTGTTGACAGTTATAATTCTAAAAAAGTAAACGACTTTGTTTATCTAGGAACCAGCGTAAACACCAACAATTATATCAGCTTTGAAATAAAACGAAGAACCACACTTGTGCTACTATGGAATGAAGAAGTAAAGTCGTTGTACACAAATCACACTCTATAAGTCTCTGCGGAAGATCTACGAGCTTTTACGTGATACCTATGGTGAATACTAGAGCCGATACAACAATGAGCTGTATGAGCTTTACAACGTTATAGATATAGTGCGGCGGATAAGTATTAAATGCGGGTCGCGATGCTGGTACTCCGTTCTAGAACTTACCCAACATTTCTTACTTCCTATCAGCCCAACCTATTACCGTAGTGGCAGTAAATTAAACTAACCAAAAATCATTATCAAAACTACTGCTATTGAAATATTTTTATTATTCGAGTTCCGGCATAATTTATTTTTGCTTAGCTGCATATCCAGTTAACGCAATTAAACCACAATAAATATTTTTATACACTTGTAAAATATACGCCTATCACCTCTTTTAATTCAAAATAATCATACGAGTGCATATGGAAGTGTATGTACGACCATGCACATCCAATACACATAAATTTATGTGAATACATATGTATGTATGTATGTGAACCACCGGAAAAACTAACTAAATATATTAAATGTTTCACATTCATAAACGTTTGCTGTAGTCATTGTGGCACTTGTCTTCCGCTTTCCGCAGTTAGCCAAATAAATTCAGTGCCTAAGTACCCAACAATGAAGTCTATTCAAATTGCAACAAAATTCTGACTAAAATCCCAAAACAAAGCACTGCAACAATACCTGCAATATTGCCTAGTACTTAATAGATAGTTGTTAGTACAAATAAACATACACGCATACACACATTCTGTAAAGCAGCAAGCCCATTTAATTGTATGTCTTCACCAAAGCTACACTCAACCAACATAACCATAAAAGCGCAACAGTTGCTACTGATACAAACTCACCCTCCGTTTAAATACTCTCGCCAACATACAAGTGTACGTTGAACATACGATTTACGAGTTAAGAGTCGGTCGGCAGCTAGCAGCTGGCAAAGGAGCTATGGTAATAAATCTTGACTCGAAAAGTTGCTACCAGGGATGAAAAATGGAAATTTCAGATTGTACCTAATATCATAAAATAAATGTACCTAAATGAGACAGATTGTACCTAAAAAAAATTTACATCATTCATTTGTAGTTTTTTTTTATTAATTTTATTTAAAACATGAATACAAAAGATGCATGTACTTTAAACATGAAAAGGTTTTTTTTTGAACTGAGCCTATATCTATGGACTATAGTCTAATGTTTTTGACTAATTTTGACTATTGAAAAATATTGGCGAAAAAGACAAAAAACACACATTGCGAAGTATACTTCTTTATCCAGCTTTTTATAAAACAATAGGAAAAGTCTGCTAATTTATCCGATTCCTTTTGATAGGTGCAGCAAGTCTAGAGAAAATAATCAAATTACCGTAAGTAACTTCGAAAGCCTTTTAAATAAATAGTATATTTCCAGAAATGCAAAAGCGAATATGGGTCAAATAGCTATGGTTCTCATCTAAAGAAAATATAAAATTTGAAAATGCCCTAGGCACTGGACTGTATGGGCGAATAAAGGCTGGTTTTCATTATGTCATATTTTGACAACAAAATTTGTCGACATATTTTGACGCACCTTTCTTTTCTTTATCCCTTACTAAAACTTACAAATAGCCGCTTTAGCAGCGCATGTACACGCCTGAAGACCTACTCCGATCTAAATCAATCAAAAGACAATTTTTTTATCCCATTAGACAATTTATTTTCACTCATTTGACCGCAAATGCCATTGAATTTGACTTAGTGAAAATAAGCGTTAAAATTAAATGAAAAAATTACGAATTTGAGGATAGCTAAATAAAGTTTTAATTTTTCGTAGTGGCTGCTCTAAATGCAATGTAAAATGTTTAAGATAATACATAAGTAATATGACTTTTTTAATTTCATTCTTTTGGCCACTTTTCTTTAGAATTGTTTATTCTTCAAAATGAAAGCTAGGTTTCTCCCGTGCCTACAAGTAAATATATTAGCACGGTAAAGGAAAAAAAAATGCATCTGAACAAAAGATGATTGTACCTAAAATCTAGTGACTGTACTTAATGTACCTTTAAGTCATCAAACGTCGGAAAAAGGTACAATTGTACCTACTTTTTCATCCCTGGTTGCTACCAAACTTTGCAGTAGCAACAAAAACGAACGAATCGACGAGGCAACTCGCTAAAACAGTTAGGTGCAAGTAGTTTTGTAGTTCGGGGGCAAGGTGACAACGCCATTACTAAATATACGCCTGTTGCCATGGCTGGTTGCCCATCCGTCCATGAGTGCTATTGTCTGTCTGATGATTCGACATTGTATGTAGCATTACAGTGCAATTTGTGTGCAAAGGCGCGTCGCTAGGAATTTGGTTGTTTGTGGGTAATTTTCTCACATTTGTACATACATGTAAACAACGTGGTAACAGGACGTATACGTAATATTGGTAAAGGCGCGGGCACTCAACGACCCAGCGTAAACGTTGGTTGACGACTAGGAATGTTAATCCCGGGAGCCCGGTCTTTTTTAAGCCTCGAAAATTTAGGGATTATTTGCCTAGAATCGCGGGGTATTCGGGATTTGTAATTTACACTGATGGCAATAATAGAAACGCTTTATGTTGAACCGTTTTGGCTATATTTCTTTTGTTTATTTAATATTTAACATTTTTATATAAATGTTTAGCTCAATATACATAAAACCCCTTGCGGCTGGCAATTTTGCACACAAACAAATCTCAATATATTCGCCATACCAAGGGCCAAATATAGTAAAATTGCGTTATTAATTTTTCTCTGACGTCAGGATTTTTCAAAAGAACTTTGAAATTCGAAAGATATGAGTAATTCAAAAAATGATTTATAAATTTCAGTGCAATATACTTAAAAAACAGTATGGGTATCAAATGAAGGAGACGATTTTGTAGAGTTAAAATACGTTAAATTTTTTGGTACGTAAGCGACGGGTAGGTATTGAAAATACCCTTTTATAATTTTATACTCGATAAATTTTGGAATTAACCATATCTTTGCAATCATAAGGGACCCTAACAGCCAAAATAACGTAAGTGACATTTTTTTTCAAAATTTTCGTTTTCATGCATTTTTGATGCACTCATTTTTTCATCATATTTTAATTAACTCGATTAGTCATCATTTTGGGTGATAACAAGTTTGATTACTCGAGTAATTGATTAACCGAACAACTGATTAACCATCTTGCTCGAGAAATCGAATAAACGTAACATACAATATTCCCCGGTTAATTGATTTCCTCGCTTATTTGAGTTACCTTATCGGTTAATCGGAACCCGGTTAATTGGTTAAAAACGTGTGGCATTGTAGAGAAACACATTCAATTTTCCTCGGTTAATTGTTCCTTACGTTTATTTTATTTTATATAAAAATTATCTCTAAAAAAAATGTGAGGACAAGTATACATAATCATGTATGAACAATAGTAAATATTAAATGTTTTTAATCCTCATATTTTTTCGTTTAATGTTAGATTTAAAATTAAAGCAGCTGGCAGCCTAATTTAGTAACAAAATGTGAGATTTTTATAAGCAACATGAAACCTTCTAATTTTTGCAGCACTATACATTAATCTGAAAACTCGTATTATGCCTTTAAATATATGTCAGCTATTTCTATGTAAGAATATTAAATCCGCCTTAAGAACACTCATCGAAAGAAAATTTTATGAGGTTCACATGTTTTCATAGCACAGAAATAAAAGTGCGATTATCTAATTTAGTAACTTAGATTTAAAGAAATATATCCCGGTTGTTGAGGCACTTAAATGTATTTTTCAAATCCCTACCATTCCATAAATTTGTTGTGAAAAGATTATATACACACATGAATACTTCTTAGCACATTAGGCACTTAGGAGCTAGAAATTTACACAAACATCGACACAGAAAATACTGTTTTAGAAGAAAGAATATCCTTTAAGCCGCGTTGGATGCTCTAAATAAATGTAAACATCTGCTTTCCTCAAACATTTGCGCCATACTAAAAAGTTACTGGAGTAGGTATACAAAAATATGTCACGTACGTTATATTTAATATATCGTCTGGAATCCTGTACTGACCTTAAGTCTAAAACTTTCTCTTAGTCATCCGACAAAAGTTTTACCAACTTTTAAATTATAACACCGTGAAGGTTTAAAGAAAAATAATAATGATAATATTGCATTGGCACTTACACAATATGTTAGTGCTCGTTCGAACTTCTCTCCTGTTGCCACACAAAGGGGAGGAACCTACTTCTGGCGATTATATTTTTATGAGAAGCTATTTCATGGCAGAATACACTGGGAGGTTTGCCATTGCTTGCCGAAGGGCGCCCTTTCTCAGAAAAAAACTTTTATGTTTTTTATTTTTGATGTGAACGGTACTGCGCACTGCTAGCCACTACACCACAGCGGCCGCCTCGTGCTTGTGGATGCCAAGTACAATTCGTATAACAAATTTGCTCGGGACTAGTGAAAGAGTTTTTGAGAAACACATATACATCAGATATAAAGAGGCGTTGACACTCTTATTTCGTCAAATTGTATGCAAAACCAGGGACGGAAAATAATCATTATGTTTTAAATTTTAACCAAAAAAATCCACAAGTGGTAATCGCTGTAAAACAATTTTAACTATATTCGCGTATTTATGTTCGTACGTCCTACTAGAATTGACAATAATTTTTATTTTTCGTGTTCTTTAGTTTTATTTTTTCGCTCAAAGGAAATTATTATTACTCGATTTCTATTTTTTCGATCAAAAATAATAATTCTTTTATGATTTTTATTTTTTCGCTCAAAGCAAATTATTATTATTGAGTTTTATTTTTCCACTTTAGAATAATGATAATTCAAAAAACTCAACGACCTTCCTATCTTTACCATAGGTAGCGACACCCTAATAAAAGGACGAAGTCCCCAACTTTGCAGGTCAAAATTTCAGTAGGATGCATCTGTATGGCTTTTTTAAGTTTATAAATCTTCATTATTTTTATTCAACAATTTTTAATGAGCTTGAGGCCGTTGGCTTCACAAATAAAAAAGGCAACAAGAATTTACAAGGCTGAGTCAGTTGGGGTCGTTGGATCGAATCCCACTGATGTCTGATGAGGAAATGTGGTGATTTCCGAAATAGCTATCACTCCAACCATTTTTTCAAAATTATAGTTGCCTTTTCACAATAGTTTTTTATTAAATACGCCCCCAAGCTCAATAAAAATTGTTGAATTGTTGGTGTTCGAAATCACTTCGAGTTACACATACGCGTTTCACAAGTAAGTTTTACAGCCAGTTTCACCAAATTATTTAAGTGGAAATTAACTTTAATTTAATTTTTTATTTAAATCTCATTTTAATTATTTTCAGTTTCAATAAACTATTTATTTAAGTGAGTAAAAAGTGGTTGTAAAACAGACTAGGACTAGCTTTCGCTTTCATTTGTACTGAGAGCTTTTGAAAGCTTTGGCACGCTGTGTTGTAAAAGCAGGGCTGGTATACAAGTAAGCAGCAG
>NW_016158303.1:122068-130438 GCF_001687245.7 Rhagoletis zephyria | reverse complement strand
TTTTCAGTTTCAATAAACTATTTATTTAAGTGAGTAAAAAGTGGTTGTAAAACAGACTAGGACTAGCTTTCGCTTTCATTTGTACTGAGAGCTTTTGAAAGCTTTGGCACGCTGTGTTGTAAAAGCAGGGCTGGTATACAAGTAAGCAGCAGATGCACAATGATCAGGTGATTAAACGTGTAACACCTCTGAGTGTGGTTATTCTGATTTAACTTTTATTTAAGTGCAGAGCATAGGTCACTTAAATCAAAATTAAAATTGATTGGTGAAACCGAAATTAAAGTAATTTTCACTTAAATAATTTGGTGAAACTGGCTGTAAAACTTACTTGTGAAACGCGTATGTGTAACTCGAAGTGATTTCGAACAGCAACAATTCAACAATTTTTATTGAGCTTGGGGGCGTATTTAATTAAAAACTATTGTGAAAAGGCAACAATAATTTATTTTATTTTATGTTTATTTGATATACATACGCTGACAGTTTGATCTTTGCTCGAGTTTTTCTACAAGTAGCTTGTGAATGTGTGTTGATTATATAGAAAAACGTTATATGAACAGATTAAAGGAATTGTAATTTTTAATTTTTTTAAATTTGCTTGAGCAAAATCGGACTAGTGGTTCTCGAGTTATGTCAAAAAAAGACCACCAAAGGTGACAATTTCCCCTATATAATAGTTATATATATATCTCGATTCCTAGACGTGACCCAGCGAAACGCCGGGACACGTATAACTTCTTTTTTACCGATATAACTTTCCCCGGTAGTTTGAACTCTTCCGGACCACTGACCCCTACCATTTGTCTCACAGTGTTATTAAAATTGGATAAAAATGGTCATGCTGCTACAAGATAAGTGCATCAAGTACGAAAATAACGGTAAAAAAATGGAGCATTCAGGAATTAAAAGAAAGCTTTTTTCGCCCCTTCCTATAACATTACATACTAGGTTTTGTTTTAGGTGTGATTCGGAACGTTTTTTTGCAGCACCGTGTTATTTAAATTATTTTAAAACAAAATACTAAGTGCCTTTTAAAATAAATGTGTCAAATTAATCGCGTCGAACCCAATAGATGCACTTTGTATTCACATATGTTAAAGTATATGTACACAGAGAATACAAAGCTGGACAGGGTAATCTATATATTAATACGCTAACATAAATTTTGTTTCCGTTCGTTTGGCGATTCTAACGAACCGATTTCAAAACCAAACACACCATTGGAAAGGCTTTTTTCTCTAGATGAGCAGAGTTTTTATGGTTTCAAAATTGGTTTAAAATAACGGCCTAAACCGTCGTTTAAACATTTCCGATTTGTGTATAAATGTTTCTGCAACATGTTCAATTAGAGATGTTTCGCATGTTGTTTCACTTCGCATTTGAAATTAAGCTTTGAAATAAAGATAAATATGAAGATGAAGAAATAAATGATAAGGATGAAGTCAAAAAAAGAAGAAAAAAGTGAAGATAAAGACGAAAATGGAGACATTGACGGATAAATAAGAATTAGGGTAACTGAACGGGTAAGAACATTTCTTAAATTTATGAAGTGAAACTTCTTTAGGCAGTTGGTTGGTTGGGAGTAAATTGTCAAATTCCAGGGGAATAATGCTCATGGAAATGCTTCTCAGTGGTTTAGCGGTTTTAGAATAAAAACAAAAACAAAGATGCCTAGAGATACAGGCAAAAACGAAGATCAAGGTAAATTTAAACACTTTAAGGTAAAGGTGAAGAGGAATATGCAGAAATAAAGATAACTATGAAGAAAAGGATGAGGATGAAGATCGATATTGTTATCGATAAAAAACTCGATATTGTTATCGATATAAAACTCGATATTTTTATCGATATAATAATCGATATAGCTATCGATAAAATAATCGATATTGTTATCGATACTGTTATTGATTAAATAACCGCTATTGTAATCGGTATAATAATCAATATAATAATCGATATTGTTATCGATACAATAATGGATATTGTTATCGGTATAATAATCGATTAAATAATTTATATTCTTATCGATTTAGTCATTTACATATATTGTTATGATACTGATACTGATGATTGTTATATTTATCGCTGAATTAATCGATTTTACAATCGTTGTATTTTTCTATATGTGTATGGATATTGTTATCGGTATTTTTATCAACACAGTTATCAACAGGGTTATCGATACACTAATCGGAACATGGAATGTGATCACATTACATGACATCACATCACATTTTATCACATGATATGAAGAGACATCACATGATTTTGCATCACATAATATGATATCACATCACACGATATCATGTGACATGACATTATATGATATGACATCACATTATATGGCATGACATCACATGACTTGACATCACATGATATGACATCGTATGACATGACATGGCATTACATGACGTGGTAGTTATCGTGGTAGTTATCGAGCTATAAAAACGTGTGGGATTAACGAAATTTGTCAAGTTAAAGAAATGTATCAAGTTATCGATATACTGAATTATCATTATTTATAGACTTAAGAAAATATATCGAGGAGTCGTAATGCATGGAGTTCTTTCAACTTACAGAGGTTTCGATAATTATTGATATACTGAAATTGGTTGGTTCAACAGAGCAAAGTTTATGGAATTTTCAAAATTTATCGATATATCGAAATTTCAAGGTTATATAAGCTTATCGATTTATCACTGCTTATCGAATTTAATCGTCTTAACAGAGTGTAACGAGTTATCAAAATGTTTATATAGTTTTCGAAAAATGTGGAGATGTCAAAAGTAAAAATTTATAAAGGTATCCAAAGTGAAGATGAAGAAATAAATGAGAACGATGAAGTCAAAAAAAAGGGCAAAAGTGAAGATAAAGACGAAAATGGAGACAAAGACAGATACATAAGAATTAGGGTAACTAAAATGGTAAGAACATTTCTTGAATTTATGAAGTAAACTTCTTTAGCGGCAGTTGGTTGGTTGGGAGTAAATTGTCAAATTCAAGGGGAATAACGTACATGGAAATGTTTCTCAGCGGTTTAGCGATTTCAGAATAAAAACAAAAACAAAGATGCCTAGAGTAACAGGCAAAAACGAAGACCAAAGCAAATTTAAACACTTTAAGGTAAAGGTGAAGAGGAATTTGCAAAAATAAATATAAATATGAAGAAAAGGATGAGGATGAAGATCGATGTTGTTATCGATATAAAACCCGATATTTTTATCGATATAGTAATCGACATTGCTATCGATAAAATAATAGATGTTGTTATCGATACTGTTATTGGTTAAATAACAGCTATTGTCATCGATATAATAATCAATATAATAATCTATATTGTTATCGATACCATAATGGATATTATTATCGGTATAATAATCGATTAAATAATTGATTTTGTTATCGATTTAGTAATTTATATTGTTATCGATATGCACAATAATCGATACTGATCATTGTTTTATTTATCTATGAATTAATCGATTTTGCAATCGTTGTATTTTTCTGTATGGTTGTGGATATTGTGATCGGTATTTTTATCGACACAGTTATCAACAGGGTTAAAGATATAATAATCGGAACATGGAATGTGATCACATTAAATGACATCACCTTACATTATATCACATGATATGAAGAGACATCAAATGATATTACATTACGTAATATGATATCACATCACATGACATTATATGATATGAAATTACATTATATGGCATGACATCACATGATATGACATCGTATGACATTACATCAGAGGATATGACAACACATGACATGACATCCTACCACATCACATAAAATCACGTCACATCTTATTACGTCATCGCACCTCATCACATCTACGTGAATAGAAAAAGAAAAGGATATAAGCATAGATGTGAAAGATAAAAACAAAGATGAAGACCAAGGTAAATTTACCGATTTCAAACCCAGAAACACCGTTGAAAAGGTAATTTTCTGTAGATGAGGAGAGTTTTTATAGTTTCGAAATTGGTTGAAAATCGTCGTATAAATATTTCCATGTTTGTGAATGGTTCTTTTTGCAACCTGTTCAATTTAAGCTGTTTCGCATTTTGTTTTACCTCGTATTTGAAATTAAACTTTGAAATAAAGATAAATATGAAGATGAAGAAACAAGTGATAACGATGAAGACCAAAAAGGCAAAATTGAAGATANGAGACAATGAGAAATACATAAGAATTAGGTTAACAGAGTTGAAATTTTCCGATAGGAATCGAAATAAAATCAGCCATAAAGGTTACTGAAATTTATCGAATCATCGAAGTTTATAATTGTCGAAATTTATCCAAGCTTATAAAGTTATCGCAACGTATTGAATTATTTAAACTGATCAATGTTTATTGAGTTGTCGAAATTTATAGACACAGAAACTTAGTTGTCCAAATTTACGGATAGTTATCGAGCTATAAAAACGTGTGGGATTAACGCAATTTGTCAAGTTAAAGAAATGTATCAAGTTATCGATATTTATTGAATTATCATCATTTATAGACTTAACGAAATTTATCGAGGTGTCGTAATGCATGGAGTTCTTTCAACTTACAGAGTTATCGGTAATTATTGATCTACTGAAATTGGTTGGTTCAACGAATCGAAGTTTATGGAATTTTCAAAATATATCGATTTACCGAAATTTCAAGGTTATATAAGCTTATCGAAATTTATCGTGTTAACAGGTGTAATGAGTTATCAAAATGTTTAGGTAGTTTTCGAAAAATGTGGAGCTGTCAAAATTAAAAATTTATAAAAGTATCCAAAGAATTTACATTTTTGGGTTATCATAATTTATCGAGCCCTCGAATTTCACAGTTATCGAAATTGGTCGCGTTAACGAATTTTTTTGGGTTATCGGATTTTAGTGTTCTTGAAATTCATCGAACTATCGATATGTATCAAATCATTGAAATTTATCGATAAACTTGAATGTATCGGGTCAATTCCAAGTCCTGCCGAAGTCCTCCAAAGACCTTCTCAGATAAAAAAGTTTTGGTTATGGTTTAGATCCAAAGCAGAAGATTTTCCGGTTAGTTAATTTTTGACCGTATAAGTTTTGCTACGTGTTAAGTTAGAAAACCTCTCCAAGGCTTCTAAAACTAGAAAAACTGTCGAATTTCGACAGTAACTGGCACTCTAGTTTGATATGAATACATTAGTATATGTATTAAAGTAAACTAGTGAACCCGCATGGCTTTAAAACGCCCAAAATTGTATTTCAAAAACCTAAAAACTATTCCAAATATTAGTTAGGGTTATAAGCGAGTGTCATATTTCATCTAAGTTCGAGCAGCCGTTTCTAAGTGAAGAGAGGTCTCGCATAGTGCACGTTTTTTTTTATCAAAATTCAAATCACCTTATACAGTAAAGTTCTTAATTGAAAAACAAAAAAAAACTGTCGCACATCTACAGGCTAAGGTCTTTAATTTGACCTCATATTCAAAATTCAAAAGAACGCACATTTGAGTATTTGACCGATTTAGGCGGCCAAAATTATTTTTATGAAAATTTTAATTCTAAATGTTTTGAAACGACTTGTTACGATATTTAAAACTGTAAATGTTTAAAATCAAGTAAATAGAGGGGGAGGATGTCCAATTGTTACACCAAAACCACGAAAATAAAGTTGCTTAAAGTTTGACATGGATAGACTCCATCTTATCGAGGTCGGACTGCAGAAACATTGATACCCACGTATTCGTATTGGCGAGAAGAAAGTTTATTCCTAGATTAGAATATAAAAAGGGTTACCACCTGCTAAAAAATTAAATGCAATTAAGTTAAATGAATTACTACAATATGGGTGTCAATCGAGAAAAGGCTTTATTTCTAAACAACCTGTGGGAGGATTACCATCTGTTTAAAAATAAAATTGTTCTTTTATTCAAGGAAATTAGGTAATTGAAATATGTATAACAATATGGGTGTCAGACTAAAAAGTTTAATAAGGCTATAGTTTGAAACTATTTTTAGCAGGGCTGCCACCTGTTTAAAAATTAAATTCAATTTATATATTGGGTTAAATTAATTATGACAATATGGACATCTTCCAAACTGGCTTTAAAAGGACTTAATGTTCAACTACTTTTAGTTAGAAAAAACACTATATGGACCAACCATCATGTTGAGTTTTATTAAAATAATCATCGATCTAACTATAGTATATATGTAGTAGGTTGTTTTATTTAAAATGTTTTTTAAATTTCAATTTTGGAGCATCTTTTGTGCCTTCTTCGAATTAATAATTATCAAAATTGTTAGAGTCGTTTCCTTTGGATATATATACATATATATTTACAAGAATTGATTGTTTAAAGCAATGAGATGCACACATACATATATGTAGTTTGTGCAAAAATTCTTACGATTTTACTGCCTTAAATTAGAATTTTTTTCTAAATGTACTGAAAACTATTTTCTCCCTGCAACTTTCCAAATTTTTATATTGAACCCCTCTCCCCTTAACGTTGTTGGGCGTCTTGACTTTCCTTTCACCCCCTTTACTAATTGAACACTTTTACAGAAAACAGGTGCAGTACTGCAGCAGTTTCGGTTTATTTTTCGGCAGTAGTAAATATTTCCAATAGTCAGTGCACAGCAAACGCACATTTTAAGCAGTTTTTTTTGTTTGTTTCCAAGCTACGAACTATCAAGCACAATAACCAAGCAAGAATCTCAGCAGCAACAGTGCTAATGGTGTATTAAGTATAGTGTTTTCTAGTGGAATGGGAGCCAAAATCGTAAATTTCAAAAAAGTGACATTTGAACGGTATTTTGAGGGTTAGGTTATTGTTGTTTTAACTTCTCTATAGTTTTCCTATATTATATGATTATTTATCTTCACGATAAAAAAATTTTCATTTCATTATCTCTTTTCTAAGCGAAGATCTACGATTTTGAAAAAAGTACGTGTTTTGCCTATAGTGCACCGTTGAGTGGTGTTACATAACTTTATGACAGTAGTTCATTCTTCTAATCCATTAAAATTAGCAAAAATACGATATTTTTCCTTGTAGCTCTGCCGGTACCGGTTCATATTATATAATACAATTTAATAAGATTTAAAAAAAGAACACACGATTTAAAGCAGTTTTTACAACTTCGCCTTGTATTAAACTCATCTAAAAACCAAATAAACAATTATCAACACGGCACTTTGGCAGCGCGGCGCGAGCGAATTAAAGCAAAGAGGGATTAAAAAATAGCGGAATCTAGTCAAGAATTATATTCTCTTCACCTTATATTCAGTTATGAAAGAAAAAATTGCGTTTGGAAAATTCGACTGTTGGCCGCCTAAATCTGCCAAATACCCCTGTGGGGAACGGTGCAAATCTAATGACTATCACAACAAATGCCTTCTTGTATATTATCCCTAGAATACTAACGTTCGCCTGTGAGGCGGAACGAATTCGGTTTCCGCGCGATATTTCAGGAACGCTTTCAATGATCAAAGTAAACGTTCGCGCCAACTCAGCTTAGCGCTGTACGAGGCTGCCCTGCAGGGAAAGCTACTAGTTGTGAACTGGAATTCTACCGGTTTGCGTTTCAGCCCAATTAGTTCACGTTCTATCCTTTCTCAATGTTAGCGACTGGTATTTTTAACATTGCGATGTCCTACGAGATGTCAATTGTCAGGCTATGCATCAGCATCTAATAGTATAAGTACTAGTAGCATCATACCAGTTGATGAGATAGTCTGCCAAATCATGCCCCGTGAAAAGCATAAGTGTGCCTTTTTGCTCGCGACGCTCCTGCAGTCACAATGGCCGACAGAGCAAAGCACTCGCGTGGTGAGCCTGAGGTCCCAGGTTCAAATCCTAGCGCAGGGAGAGTTTTTTTTTATTTTATATTTTTTATTTTATTTTTATTTTTTATAAATTAATTTTTTTGTTTAGGCTGTTTATTGTAATTTTTAAATTTAGTAAAAAAAAATATTTTTGTTTAATTTTTTTGTGTTTATAGCACAAGCATTTCTTCCTAAGTGTTTTTTTGCAATGCAATTAGATTATCAAATTTGTTATTTATTTATAAATTGAATAAATTATTTTTACTTACATTTATTTAACTTTAAAAATCTTAACCACCTCTAATGCAGAGGTATCCAGGTCTGCCTTTTTTGCGGCCATCGCCCCACAAAAGTAGTGAGCTTTTTTAGAACAAAATACACAGTTAATAGTTAGCACTAGTGTTCGCGTAAACAGACTAAAGTTAGGTATAAGCTAACGTCACTCCCTGCAGGGCAGTTAGAAAAAATACTAGTTCATTCAGTAGTATGTGCCTACCAGTTCGACAATTTCGAAGAACTTAGGCGATCAGCGACATCTGCCTTTGAATTGCCAAAGCCAAAAATA
>NW_016158303.1:103914-122043 GCF_001687245.7 Rhagoletis zephyria | reverse complement strand
CATGTCAACTAACTTGTAACTAACTACTTTTGGACATAAAATATCAATAAGAAAAACAAAATATTTTTTTGTTTTTTTACTTTTTTATTTACTTATTTATTTACTTTATTTTATTACATTTCATATTTGTTTACATATTCTGCTCTGGGTGGCCCCATATTCGAACACCGTCAGACATAACTTCAAAATGATAGTATAAAATTTCGAGCTTCCTTTTATTTGTCCTGAATATGAAAAAGAATCTGCGAAGTTCAGAAAAAAAGTGTATTGAGAGTAATTTTTGTATGAGGATATTTAATAGAAACTTGTAAAGAAAACCAACTCACTTTAAGTTGGTTTTGTCATAGCTAATTAAAAGTGAGGTATTAATCGAAATCTCGCCAAAAAGCTAACTATAAGTTGGTTAGTTTTAACAATTCATAATTTTTCACTGCAGGGTGGTTTGGCTTTTCACTGCAGGGTGTTAGCAAACGCACATTGTACAGTGGCCTTGTGCGGCTGAGTTCCACGCCCTCTTGACGCCTGACAGGCGAACGTTAGTAGTAAAGGTAATTTGGTTTGCTGTACTTATTTCAGTTTTAACATGTTTGTTGGCTATTTTCTGTTTTGAACTTAATTTTTTTTTTTACTTTTCGAGAGTTCTAAAATGGTTGGAAGAAATATCGTTGAATGGAACCGATAGTGAGAACAATTTGGAAGATTTCAGTGAATGCGCCTTATGAATAAAAACTAAGCAGTTGCTTTTGCTTGATTTATTCGAATAACTTTACGTAAAGGTTCTGAAATTTCAAGAAGAAAGCATTGCTTAGTTTTTATTCCTAAGGCCCAATGTGATACAAAAAAGTCGATTTCATTTTTAAGTACAGGTCATAATAGAAAAGATAAACAACTAATTCCTTTTAAGTGTAAAAGTAAATACGAATACCTTTAAGATAATTTATGGATTGTTCGAGTGCGTTCGCTTTTAAATGTTTTTTTTTAATTTATTAAAATGACCCCTTTCAAAAAGATTATAAGATATGTGTTATTTTCAATACGAATTGTTTTTATTAATATTAAAAAAATTATTAAATTATTTTATTTTTTTACTTTAAAAACATATGAAATATGTTCAATCCCATTTTTTAAACAAATTTATGGTTTTAGAAAGACAGAATTTGTACTTTTTGTCAAAGTAGCGTCACAGGCGAACGTTAGTATTAAAGGAATAAAAAGTAAGGTTGGTATTCTAGGGTTATACATGTATATGTTACCGGCCAAACCCGATATAGAACTAGATAGATTTGATACATCCGTCTAACACGAAATTATGTTGGACGCAACAATATTGTGGACTGCGTAGTTGGAGTTGAACTGATGAGGGTTATTTTTTTATGTGTGCCCGTAGGCCGCTTACGCAGAAAGAAGTTCTACTCAAAAATACTGTGGCGCCTGACCTAGTTTAGCCTAGTCAAAACTAGTTTGTCCTAAGACCGGGTTTGGCCATCGATATGACTTTTCGAAAAGTAGGCCAGCCTAATAAAAGATGTTTTTAAACTAAAGCTTTCATAAACCTCTTTCGAATGACACTAATATCTCAATATTTCACAAATTTTGTGGAACAGTTAACTAAATTCGACTTTTCAAACAGGTGGAAATCCATTTCCAAAGTATTTTCAAACTAAAATCTTCTTAAATCTCTTTCGTCTGACATTGTGATGCACATGTATTTCAATAAACTAATGAACTAAGTTGAATTTGATTGTTCAAACACGTGGCAGCCTCCTAATAAATATCAGAAATAAAGGTTTCCATTTCGATTGATACCCGTTTTTTAATAATTTATCCAACTTATTGAATAATTTGAATGCATCTCTTCAAACAAAATCAAATATTGAAACTAAAGATTTCCTAAAACTTTCATTTGACTCTCGTATTTTTATGTTTCATATAATTTTTGTATTAGTTAATTGAATTAGACCTTCCAATCAGCTGGCAGCCCTCTTCAAAAGCATTTCCAAGCTAAAACCTTGCAAACTCCCCTTCGTCTGACATTGGATACATATTTTAATTAACTGATAAATTAAGTTGAATTTGATTTGAGCGACTTAAAAGTAGGACATATGATATCTGTAAATACTATTGAAGTGGCCACGCAATGTGCGGCCTGTGAGTTATTTTGTAATCTAAAACTTACGTACATTTTTTCCATGCGCCGGTCTTTATGTTTAATATATGTAGCTTCAAATTTAGACCAGGAAACAAACACTGAAAGAAATAAGAATTGTATTGTATCTGAATTAAAATTATGAATGTTTGCAATTAATTGTCAAATTTAAATAATAATTTGTTACACGTAAGAGTTATTTACCAACCATTGGTTCGGTTGAATAATGTTTTTAGAGTTGTGTCGGTCTGTTATTTAGTTCTTTGAACCAGTCTATTTAAGTGAACCTAATTTTTTACAGCCACCTTTACAGTCAAATTTGTTTTAAATGTGTGTATATCTATATAAGCTGTTATAACACTCTTGCTCCGAAAAATTTCCATTACTGGGGATTAGATCGACACGCACCATATATTTACCAGTTTTGACTACCTTTTTTTTTGAATTTTTAAGATTAATTATTTTGATATAAAGTATTCTTTATCTAACAAATACCATATAAATGTAAATTTCAGACTTTGTACAAAAATTATAAAAATTCCAAAAACTTTCCATCCCAATTCCATGCATTTTAATTTTAATTTCTAGAAAAATGTTTGGTATGCAGTTTTACAGCTTATTAAACTCTAGTATAATAAAGTGCAAATTTTATGTTGATTTTTGATCATTTTTTGCTGACACTTTTCCATATAAAAAGCTACTTTGTTGTTGTTTCATTAAAATGTTGAACTTTTAATCTGAATTTTTATAGAATTTTTGAGTTCGCAGCCTGTAAAATTTTAACATAATAAAGTGCAAGTTTTAGGCGGTTGGAACAAATTTAACAAAAATCACGATGTACTAATTTTTGCTCCCCACTAAATATATGTACAGAGACTTTTTCACAGTGTATGGATTATTTTTTATTAAAATTTTCTGCGAATTTTTTATAAAAATATAGTCCATATTACAACAAAAAACATTTAAAAAAGTCGATAGACGTTGTGCACAACTCAGGAAAATTCAATAAATCTACATACAATTTGGATTGTAGTATAACTAAGTGCCAGTTTGAAGTCGCGTTGAGGTTTGGTAATTGTTCTCAGGCAGTTTCTCAAACAAAAAACAAAGACTCGAACGTACTTTATACTCGGGCTTGAGGTGGTTGTTTAAAATCCATTCGTCATTAAAAAAAGCAATCGTGGTTTGGATTAATTGTGTAATTCACGCATTTTAACCTGGGCGCAATTAAAAATTTTCTTTACATCTACTTTGAAGTATTTACACATTTAAAAGAAAACAATCAACGTAGCCACGAGTTGTTAGCAAACAGTCTGCAGAAAATCGCAGAAGCAAGCAAAATACGGCGTTTACTGTCGATTAGTAAATAAAGTTCGTAAAATATATGAACATATTTTACAAGTTTTTTACAACGAGATATCTACATTGTTTTTTGCCAAAAACTGGGACTTTTCGCATCCCGGCATGTGTTGTACCGGGACCGGGGCATAGCTCATAAATCCGGGATAGTCCCACCCGGGGACGATTGGCAACTGTGCTTGGCATCCACGTCACTGTTCACAGGTACAAGTTTGAAAAAGGATAAGACTTCGTGCATTTGGGGACCAGAATTAACACTAATTACAATGACAGCTTTGAAATGCAACGGAGAATCGCTCTTTTCAACAAATGCTACTTTGGACTGAGTAGGCAAGTAAGAGGCAAAGTCCTCTCTCGTCGCTAAAAAAACACACTCTTTAAGTCGCTAATCATGCCTGTGCTGGTGTACGGCTCGGGGGAATGGACAATGAAAACATCTGATGAAGCGGCTCTTTGAGTTTTCGAGACAAAGATTCTGCGAAATATTTACGAACCTTTACGCGTTGGCGATGGCGAATACCGCTGACGATTTAACGGTGAGCTGTATGAGCTTTACAACGATTTAGACATAGTGCAGCGAATTAAAAGCAGCTCCGCTGGCTAGGTCATGTCGTTCGAATAAACAGAAACGCTCCTGCTCTGAATGTATTCAACGCAAGTTTCGATGCTGGTAACAGAGGAAGAGCACGGCCTTCTGTGCGTTGGTGCAGGTGGAGAAGAGCTTGGCTTCATTTGGCATTTCCAGCGTCTGCTGGTACAGAAGAGAAATTACTGGCGTGCTGTTTTGGTGTCGGCCAAAATCACTTTGGCGGTTAGAGCGCCAATAAGGAAGAAGATGTCTGAAACCAGCGCCAGCTATCAAGCTTCTAAGTTCTTCAGCTTTTCTTAAAGCTTTTACCCAATACGATGGTATTGTCCAGAAACACCATATATGTTTCCCAATGCTGTCCCTTAAGCACGTGGTCCATAAGACTTTCAAAGTTGGTAGGAGCGTTGCATGGTCCCTGAATTGCTACAGATAATATACAACGCTGAAGGCTGCCTTCCTGTCTTCATCGATTCTAGGAAATGATAGCTGTCCTTTTTCGTCTCATTATTTAGTTTCTGGTAGTCCACGCAGAACTGCATTTGGCCGTCTTTCTTCTTCACAAGTACCTACAGCGAACCCCACGGACTCGCTTTTGGGGCAATGATATCACTCTCGCTCATTTCCTTTACGATCTGGCTCACAGCTTCACGTTTGGTAAGTGGAATACTCTGCGGAGTTCGGTGCATGGGCCTTGCAAAATCAGTATCAATGCGATGTTTCACAACGTGATTTACAATACTTAAGTTAGATTAGGTTAAAGTGGCTGCTGGTGGATACACCAGCACTCGTAGGACTATTATTCGGCCAGTTGTGGTACAAGTGTGACGTGAGAAAATAATTTAAAAAAACTTATGGTTCTAAGAAGAAACGTACATGTGTAAACTCGTATAACCCGTTAACATTTTGGACGGCAATAACCATAGCAACAATGTAGTAGAGTTTCACCTCGTGTACTTGGTGAATTTTGCTCTACATATGAATTGTCAAATTAAAAATTTATTTTAAGTAATACTTACATCCTAATTATAGCTATCAAATCGCTTGAAATCAAATTGAAATTCTTATTCGCTTTATTAAATAATTATAAGTTATACATCCGCCACGGACAAAGCAATTATCATACTGAGATTAGCATACAATATTGTAGCGGCAATTCGGCTCATTACGCAAATCCCTCTTCCCTCACCATTTTCCGGATAAGAGACTGTACTACGAACCAATTATACGTACATATTTGCTTTTCAACAAATTGTTGTCTAAAGCCGCTTAAGTGAGACTATGGAAGTAATATTAACCTATGTAGCAACAATTCCCTCCCCTACTTAATGGTTTGAAAGCTGCTACTAGGCCAATAAGCTGCAGCAATCATCGACACATCCTCCCGCAAACGCAAATGATATATGTAGTCATGTCCGCGCTAAGCTCCATCTTCTTAAACGACGGCGACGGCTGCTGGTAACTGTATGCCTTTGCAAGTGACGCTGCCACATCTGCTATCGGCAATGTTGTCATATTGTCATTGCCACCATATAACCGCAGTGCGACCACAACGACCACTGATTGACAATAATCGAAGTGCTTGGTACTGGTATTGCGGTGCCTGCGGTATTTGTTTTAGTTGTTGTTATCGCAGAAAGCTCGAATCGATTAGCGAACGTTTGACGCCATCTTTACGCTGGCACTAATTAATTAAATTCATTCGAATTAGCGTTCCAATAAGATGCATACTCCCCCAAAACAACAGTGTTATCGACTTTTATCTAGAATGTAGATTCTACTTGAACAATGAACAATCAAATGTTCAAAGCAAAGTGGAATATTTTGCATTTATTTACATACCAATAAAAATAGACTCACTGGGAAAATAGGTAAACACCTTACGAGGTAAGCCATGTTTTCTTTCAGTTTTTAGTACCAAAATTGTCATCATGGCCAATGTCATCTACTAGTAAAGCACAAAATGAACACCTCCAACGACACATTAAGTTGCTGGTAAGGTCCTTCAGCCTGCGGTCCTTACCACTTCCCTGCCGAATCGCCCTTACTTTAAGACGTGGCCGCCTTATGTAACTAATTAGGAAGTTAGAATGTACGTTTGGAATCAGACATACTTCTGAGTCGCCTTACAAAGTATGTTGCGTGTAATGCCGAGCAGTCGCTCGGAGTAGGTCGACGCTTGGAATAACTTCGGCTGCACATTATTTTGCAACTGACAACGTAATGTTTCGTCGGAGGTGTTAATTTTGTGCTTTTTTGTGCCATGATGACCATTTTGGTACTAAAACCTGAAACATGGCTTACCTCCTTTGCGGACCTTTGTAAAATATATTGCACAAATTTGAGGTAGCCCTAATAACTACCCAAAACCACTTTTGAATATTTTTTCTTTACTTTTGGTATTATGAGGCTCAATGAACCTTTAGTAGAGGAGCCCACGATGCTAAATCGGGATTTACTCGAGCGTCATTTTGACCTATTGGATTTTGAAGATTATATGATGGGGATAAAAAAGGTCAACGGGAGGTGGAAGACCTACAGGCTTCCAAAAATGTCAATAAAACAGTTACATGGATTTACTCGAGCGCTTCAGATATTGATAGTGAATAAATCAATCGTGTTTCTGATGACGGAGATATGCTAATCTGCCGGTTTGCATGGCGGGGGTGGGCGTACGGAAGGGTCAAAAAAATTTACTCGAGCGCGTCAGATATTCACAAGAGATGTTAAATGGGCCCGAATGAACCTCCCATTCAATAATCTGACGATTCAGATGTGACGAAAGCTCGTGGCGTCTTCTTTAAGATGCAAAAAAAAATCGCCATTTGGATTTAATCGAGCGCGTTAGATTTTCATACAGAAGGTTCATCTCGATGCCCTGGTCATGCTGTTCCATAATCTGTCGATTATCTGGAGGGGTTTTCTTGTTTTAAAAAAATTATTTTGTTTCTGAGATACATAGTCAACCAAACATATATAATTGTAAACACTTATTATTTTATCCGTGCACCTATCCTCATACAGCAAGTCCGCTTCGACTTGGTCGTCAATTTCTTCTAAATTTTTTCCATCTGTAACAAGAAGTAATTGACAATATTTTTTTTTACATACTACCTAATGCCCGCTCACGATTGAGAGAAATAGAGGTTGCGTCCAGGGATGCCGTTTGGATCTAAATACATAGATCCAATTGGATACATTTTTAGACGGATTTTTGCGAGATACTTATTTTTTCCGATCAGTATAAATGTGGATACTTTTTAAATAGGTAAACATTTTATATTTTTCCATAACGTATTTTTCGTTCAAAATCGATTTCCATTAAAGATGGTAGAGAACATTAGGTTTTCTAAATGTATTAAAAATAACTACTAAACCGTGAAATTGAAGCATTTTATTTTTTGGGAACGAAGCAATGAACATATGAAGAGATGTCACCAAAATAGGTATAAGCGCAATTGTCTTAATTTGCTAAAAAGGGTGGGGGTACATATAAATGTAGTGATTTCTTTCATATCACATATTATCATTTCTTAATTTAACAAGTAATTTTTAAGCAAAAGAAACCGACTTCAATTCTTATATAAAAATATAAGATTATAGTTCATTTCTTCATGATACAATGATCGGATTTAATCCAAACTAGTATGGACCACCTATGAGGTAACAACTTTCCTTAAAAAAAAAGAATTATCGAAATCGGTTAAGGTGATCCAAAGATACATAAAAAAAATTTCCGACGAAATGGTAACCTTCTCCTTTTTGTGAAGTCGGTTAAAAAGAAAAAAAAGATCTTAGTGTCGTTTAAAATACACTGTTTGAACAACTAAATTTGATTTATTTAAGGAAATTTGTATGAATTTTACTGAAAAGACTTTAAATACACTCTAAAAAATTTGTGTTCCAATTTGCGTACATTAAGAGAGGTAACCAGTTTCCTCTTTTAATGTACGCAAAGTTTCCACCGTCTAATAAAATTAAACACTGCCTGTTTACTTTTACATACATGCACTTTTTAGAGTGTACTATTTGTTATACTTTGCAAAATACTTATGCACAAAAAATTCAACTTACAAACTGAAATTATATATGTTTGATTTTATGGAAAATAAAAATATATCCATCAGGGGCGGATCCAGCGGGGGGTTTTGGGGGTTAAACTACGTGTCAGTCGGTGGCGGACCCACGGGGGGTGTTTTAATACATATACATATTACAACACACACCGTGCGTCCACTACTGACTCGCACGTAGTTTAACACCCAAACCCAACCCCCGCTGGATCCGCCACTGATATACATGTATTCCAAGTCCTTAGGACGGGTTAAATAATGTCTTTTTCTTGAAAATGTTTTGTTTTCTTACATATTATGAGACGGATATGTAAAAAAAAAAATTGGATACATTTGGATATATTTTTTGCTTGGTCGGTGATACATTTTCTTGCGACGGCGCGGCAACACTGGTTGCGCCAATCACGGTACCGCTATTCATCTCTCAGTGAATTTGACAAAATCGTTGTTTGTATGAAGTCGCACTTGTGCAACTTGTTTACGTTTTCCTTGCAATATTTTTTCTTCTTCTTCCATTCTTGCTCACGTTTTGGCATTTCTCTCTCGCAATTGCNCTTGCAACATTTTTTCTTCTTCTTCCATTCTTGCTCACGTTTTGGCATTTCTCTCTCGCAATTGCACCAGTGTGACGTCACACAAAAGTTATTCTCAAAAAACCTCTCTGATAGGCGCAATCTTGAATTCTATCATTCTTGATGACCGCTTACTTCGTGGCGCCTTATAAGATATTTTGTGTTGGCCAATACAAAAATAACGTTTAAAAAACAAAGCGGTCTGTAAAGTAAACATTTTTAGTTCAAATTGAAACGACTAAAGAACAGAATCCTCCTCACACATAAGCCATACCATATGGAATCGAATCTCTTTCGATGCCATGAGTTTTACTGATGGTCTTATTTCCACCTGTGAGATCTCTGCCAAGCGTGCATGATATTCTTCTATGATCTTGCAACTTCGGCATTGGTCCAATGTACCACGTAAGCCAATAAAAGTCCTTATAAGAATCCTCGCTGTCCCACAGGATGAAAGGTTTTCCCGTACATTGGCTAAATAAGGGTAATCTGAATTTTGACCCCTGTGCGCCACGCTTTAACCGACTCCAATCGGGGCCAAAATTTATATGTGATATATTCCAATATAGTAGTGCCGATTTTCGGTATTAGATGAAAAAATAATAATTTAAGTTTTTGAGTCTCCATAGAGGAATCTGAACTTTGCCCCCTGTGCGACACGCCTTAACCGACTCCAATCGGGACCAAAATTTATATGTGGTATCTTCGACTGTAGCAGCATTGACGTGGGGGTTGAGGCTTAGGAGATCTGATGTAAAAATTTGCTTCCTACATTTAAGGACCACCATAAAGTACATATATGCATATTTGGGAAGAAAAAAGTCCTCATGAAAGTAATAAACGTTTCGGACTTGCATTAACAAAATCGGTTCATAAATACTGCTTTTATAAATAACTCGACTCCAGCACCACCTAGCGAGTTTTCTAGCCTACAATAGGACCATGTATGCAAGGCATAATCTCTGAAAATTTGACTGAAATCTATCTCGTAATTTTTAATTTAAGTCCAAACAACCAAAACGGCTATTATTTATATACATATATAGATTAAATAAATGACAAGTGTGTCATTATAGATGTTACAAGGTATTATACCTGAATAGTCCAAAAAAGTTTTTTGACAAGAATTTGAATGAATCACAAAATTTAGTTAGTAAAATTTCGACGGTTATATTAGATGTAACACCATGAGTGCTTTGATCGCCCATGATTGCGTGATGGCGGACGGAAAGGAGTAAGGGGACACACAGTCCTTTGATACTATAGTGAGCAAGAAGGGAGCGAAGTTCCAAAGTTTTTCATGTATAATTAAAATTATCCGAAAAATTCGTGTTTTTTTTTACATACAAATTCTTATGCCTAGTGATTTCAGCTAAGAAATGAGTAAAATTCACATACATAAATAAGTTAAAAAAGTCATAAAAAATAGTTGGTTGTGGGCAAGGTAGAAGTGATTTCGAAATTTCTCTCTTTTGAACTGCGACTAAAATGTCAACTCTTAACCTTATACTATTCAAAATTGTATTTTTTTTTAATATAAATTTTCAACTGTGAGCTGTGTCACTGATTTTAAATACATAATAAAATGAAAAGGAATTACGGGCGGTATGTTGTGTTTGTGAGCCAGGACAACAAACTTGTGCGTTATTGTAAAACTCCGAAGTATCAATGCTTCATTAAGGGACTCTTCACGTGTGCGCGAAGACCATTTTAGTGACAGTGACTTTATTTGTTGCCCATCGCAGCCGGGTATTTCTAAGCGGACGCGTTTGTTCCCAGGTGCAGGAATTATTATACCGAATATGAAGAGAAAATCTTCCACTCATACTCATGGAACTACATACATATGTACATTAACTAACAAACCTATTTTTCTTTGAAAATAGTGCAAGCATTAGAAATCATAAATAGTTAAGGTAGTTAACTTTTAAACATACTGTATTAATGTTTACTTGACCTTTTATTATCTGTTTCAAAAAAATAACCCTTATCAGTCAAACTCCAGGTACGCAGTCCACAATATTGTTGCGTCCAACAAATTTCCTTATAGGACGGATATATTAGATCTAGGTAGAACTAGTTTAGCCTAGGAAAACTAGTTTGTCCTAAGACCGGGTTTGGCCGGTAACATATACATAGGCCCATACTGCCGTACTAAATGAAAACAATTGTTTTAGACTAATTCATGTATTCGAAACTTTCTCTCGAACGCAAAATCTGCGCAGATACGGCATTTTAGCAATATTAGTGCTGAGAGCGCGGAGTTTCCTGGTGAAGAATGTGGGTATCTACCAATTTGTAGTTTTTTCCGTCGTATTGATTCAAAAAGTCAGTTTAAATTAATTTGTTAGTTTAGATAAACGTTTTTTTTTTTTTTTGATTTTTTTGGAAACATTATATTAAACTACCTTCTATCAAAGCCGATTTATTTGAAAAATCCAAGAGGAAACAAATTTATTCAGGTTAATCAATATCAATCAAGTTTCAGCAAACTATCCCAGCTGAAAGTAGCCATCTGGTTTTGTCAACTTGGTTCCCGGTGGCTTTTCTGCTGGTTTTGACTAACTGTTGAGAAAATTTGGAAAAACCAGATGAAATTTATTTTTGGTTTTTTGAGGCTTTTGTGTGAGGAAATCCAATTATTGGCAAAAAAAGTCAGTTACGCCGTTTTTGCAGAACAATAATACGCGGTTTTGCAATTAAAACGACGATATGTATCTTATTTGTATTATTTGCAATTTATTTGTTTTAAAATTTACATACGTCGTTCTGTAATATCAAAAATCTAAAAAACGAGCGTTGGCCCCAAAGGACCAAGAATACTTACAAAAAAACGACGCATATCCACACGGCAGTGTGAATACGTTGTTTTCGATCGATATGCAAGCTACAATCCCGGCTGAATTACTGGAAAAAGTATAGATACTGCAATGTTTTTGCCGATACCCACGTTTTACTTCAGGATTTCTCGAAAATTGCTGTAAATACTGCAAACGTGAATATATAAAGCTTCAATAACTTTATCATTATTTATAATTTAAAGACTCTTTTTGCATCATATATGTAATACTCCTATATTGGCAGTAAGAGCTAGTACCGTCCGAAAATACTACAGTACAGATATATCAATAAACACGTACGAAAGAAAAGGAACACATACGTTTATAAATAAACATGTGCACGACCAGCGTTGCCATTTTAGCCGTTTTCCGGCTAGATTTAGCCGGTATTGATAGCAACTAGCCGGAGAAAATTCGATCTAGCCGGCAGCCGATTTGTTAGCCGGTTTGTAAAAAAAAGTTAGCCGTTTTAAGCCGATTTTACTATTTGCCTAATTTTCAGGTGCAAAAAGTAAACAAGTTGTTCGAAAGCAATAATGCAGACCCAATGAAGATTTTTAATGAACTCAATGTTTTACTTTCGCATCTATGCTCCCTAGTGGTTATTAGCGCGGACACATTTGATCCTATATGCTCCCCGTTGGAACCATACCTTGCTCCATTTCCTCAGTTTTATCACAGTTTTGAAGAGTATTTAAAAACAAAAGTAAGCACAAACGCTTTTGACCACGAAGCCGAGAAAAAAATTCGAGAAAATGGTCGCTATTTTATTATCACTTTAATAAAGGAATTACGCCAACGCCTCCCTACAAATATTGCCACTAAAAAAATTGACTTTTTTCGGTTGGAAATGCATTAAGAGTAATTAAACCAAAAGTATTTGTTCAACTACAGCAACAAAAACACAAATATAATGCTGACGAAATAACATCCATAGAGATGCAATGGCAACGGTTAACGTTACATACCTGGAGTAATTTAGACTCAACTGTAAAATTTTGGGCCGAAGTTTATCAATTTCGAAATGCCCTAGGAGAAAACCCTTTTTCTGACCTTTCCAACCTAATTTTTAGTTTTCTTGTTTTGCCTATAAGTAATGCAGAAGTAGAGCGAATATTTAGTTCAATGAATATAATAAAAACTAAGCAAAGAAATCCAATGTGCGTTAAAACGTTAAACGCTATTTTATATATAAGATACGGTTTAAAACGTGAAAAAAAAATGCTGCCATAATTTTACTGTAGATGACGATCTCTTAAAATTAATGAATTCAGGTGATATATACAATAGTGATTCATTTGATGATGAGGAATATACACTCGATATAAATTAATGGTGTTAACTAGTCTTTCGTTTCTTGCGATTTATTTAAATAAAGCATGTGAATTTTCACTAAAACATTTTAGCCGTTTTTAGCCGTTTTTTTTTGCCAATCTAGCCGGTCGGTCCAAAAAGTTCTGGCAACACTGTGCACGACACATTTACAAAAACGGCACTCAAGTACACAATACATTGACAAAAACAGTACTAGACTGTCTCGCTTTGATTTCGGAATGCTTACACATTGAGATGTTAGCTTACTACCAATATAGAAGTATTACATATATGTTTTGCATGAATAAATTCGTATTTTCAATATGAATTCAATGATATACATAGATAACTCATTTTCGTAGAAAAATATAGATACCCACATTTTAAATCAGTACCGCAGACTACTCTTTGAGTTCAAATGCCCTTCCGAATTCATTTGTCATTTGATTGCATTGTTCATTTGTACCTTGGTTTTCTCGGAAAAAGAAGTAACATTATTATGGAATTTTGGAAAATGGGCGCACATACATATAACTCTATAAGTTTATCTTATTATGAATGTTCTATCGAAGATAGGGGTAAAACCACCCCTGCTTACCATGTGGCGGTAGTTTTCGGAAAGGTGACAGAACTATATTTAAAACTTGCGCCTTGAACTTAGACACTTTTATTTGTTATTACTCAGCTTGCACTTAATATGTACAAAAGGAGGACTTTTCTTTACCTGTTTATGGTTTTACAGCTTTTTGAGGTAAGGCTTGTATGTGAGGAGTGCTGTGACGCCATGTCTAAATTTGCTATGAGTAAAAAACTAATATAGTTGCGTAGAGTGACGTTGAGCACAACTTTCAGCTCCGTTCAAATTGAGATGGACATGTTCGCGCCGTTTGAGACCAAGCGAGACACAAGGCGATTCACACAAGTTGGCGCCAAAAAGTAGGAATTTATTGATGAAATTGGGGTTTTGTGTGCAAATTAATTTGATTACTTTGTATGATTTTTTACCGCATAATGCTCACATTGTCATTGTTGTTGCACAACCATTTTACACAACTTTTGTTAATACTTTCATTCCATCAACACACATTAAATTTACGTGTCTATTGTTTGTTTATATTTCCATTATTAAGTATTGTTGGTAGTGAGCGTGTAATTGGTTGATGTTTTTGAGAATTTATTGCTACGGAATAGCATCGAGAGTATTAAATGCAATGGAATACAATTATGTAGTTTATTTGTTGTTGCTTGACGTGTTTTTATATTATTCATTTAGCAATTTGTTGTCATGTTGCAATTAACTGCTGTTGCTGCTTCTGAGCCTTACTAGCCACAATCGAAAATTGTAAAATTCGATTATTGTTCAATAACAACAACTCAAATACACTTATGTACTCATGTATGCATGTTCCGACAAATGCAAGTACATACACTGAGGGAAATAATGCATAGTAAAAATTACTACCTTATATTTGATTATCGTTTAAAAATGTTCGTATTTAAAAATAATATTTTCATCCAAAAATTTATTACGCACATATTTGCCTGTTCACATCTTAGTATGTATGTATATGTAAGTACACATACCCTGCCGTAAATCGCGCTAGTTCAGGACTAGCGCAGAACTGGCCCAACTCAATGCTTTCAACTGTCTCTTTTTACATGGCGATGTCCTACGAAGTTCTATACTGGATCCATTTTGGACAGTTCTGGGACAGTAGGTTTTTCTATGAGAAAAAATTTAAAACTCGATTATTTGATTACTTTTCTATTCTAAACTGTTTCTATTTTAGACAGATCCTCGACAATAAGTTTTTTATAAAAAAAAAAAAATCTGATTATTCGATTTTTTGATATTTTTTCATTTTTTCTGTTCTCTTACAGATAGCATTCTATTAAATTTTCATTTATTTTTTTAATTTGTTATATTATTTGATCACTTTCTCTTCAATTTTTAAGCGGCACTCAACAATTTAAATTTCTTAAATCTGAAAATCACAACTGCCTCCACCGCGATTTGAACTCGTGACCAACGATATTAGAGTCGGAGGTCTTCCCGCCGAGCTATTTTCGTATTGTACGAGAAGTGAGAATTTGTGCATTTACTTCTCAACAGAGCGCAACTAACACACAGAGAGTTTCAACTGTCCCTCTCTGCAGCCGTTTTGCACTAGTTCAGAGATGGTTCTGAAATGTGTACGGCGGAACTAGCGCTTTAAGAGACTGTCTCTAAATTTTACTGCAGGCTATGTACGCATCCCAAGCATGCAGAGCGGCGACAACACAAATAAGTATGTACATACATACTAGTACAAGCCCTGCAGAAAAAAATTATTAACTGGTAAAAAATAACCCACTTGTAGTTAGCTTTTTGCCGGATTCCTATAAAATATATAACATGTAGCTAGCTACATAAAGCTAACTTGAAACTAGTTGAAAAGTAATACAGGAGTAATGCAGACGTAATCGGGAGAATGTTTTCTTTAAACGCGTTCGTATTTAAATATCCTGCACTTCACAAATACTTTTTCAAGTTGAGGACAAATAAAAGGAAAATCGAAATTTCATATTATCATTTTGAAGTAACATATGTCTGACGGAGTTCGAATATATAAACATATATGAAATGATGAAATGTAATAAAATAAACTAAGAAAATAAAAAATAAAAAAGTAAGAAAAAATAATAAATTTGTTTTTCCTATTGATATTTTGTGTCCAAAAGTAGTTAGTGCATAGTAACCACCCTTGACTACATCTAATGCAAATATAGTTAGCTTTCCTCAAAGGAAATATACAAATAATAGCGGCCTTTAGTTCCTTTCTAATCCACTTAAAGTTAGCTTATAGTTAGATACATTTCTCGTAGGATGTATATGCGTGCAAATGGCGTGCTGGGGTGTTGATGGAAATTCAACATTTGAAAGCAAATTTATATGTCTGGCTGTAGCTGAGTGTGCAAAGATGCTTGCTACAATTCGTTGAAATCCAGAGTGGGTCAGGGTTCGAATTCCACCTCAGGCAACATGCAAATTAAATATATATATATTTTTAATTTTTATCTTGATTATGCACTTTTCAGAACTAACGCGGTAATTTTAATATGCGCGTAATTGAGTTGAATATTTACCAATATACAGTACTTTCTTTGACATTTATAGTAAGAACAATGACGTTTCTATTTGATTTTAATATTTTTTTCCCTCAGTGTACTACTTCTTTACACTTTCATATGCATGTGATCCCTGAGTGCAGCTCATACAATTATAAATGGACAAGCGTAACACACAACACCTGAATATTACATCCATGCCAGAAATTCCACGACTACACATCCGGTGATGAATTAGAGAGCAGGGACCTAGTATTGTAGGAGGTAGAGCTGCTTAAATTTGACAAATTTTCCACATGGAGAAAAATGTGTATTTTTTTCGTCATCCTTAAGATTGTGTTGTCTGTAAATATAGCAGTCAGTTGTTATTTTCCTGTATTTTAACGAAAGGCACTTTAATTTTAGGTGTAAACAAAAAAGGGTTCCTTTTTTACTGAAAGTGGTTAAATTTACTTGTTTGGTTAACGTACTGAGTAGGACAACTCACAACGCGGTAAATGCTGTGGAGTATTAGCAACAATAGCCGAACTATAAATGACATTCATCTCACTATGGCATTCAGTCATTAGTGCATATTTTGCAGTAACTGCATGGTTTTGCATGTTTGGCAAAAAATACCTGTTGGCGCATATTTATTGCGCATAGCTTAGTATATTTTATGAATATTAATTTTTTTTTTATTAACAACCGTTTAAAGTTAGTGCGAAATCTCTTGACAAAAAAATTATATATAATTTTTTCCCAAATATTCATCAGAATATTTTCTCGGGTAGCCAACCGGCCATTGAGGCACTCTCTTTTTTCCTCTCTCTGTTAGAGTAAGTGGAAGACGGTAGCAGATAGCTGGTCTATATCTCTGCTCAATAGGAAATTACCCTAATATGGGTCCTGAGACATAGGAACATTTACGGAAACGAGGGAGCGGATGAAATAGCAAGGTGCGGTTCCGCACTGAATGTGTCCCACGCAAAAATCACCGGAAATTTATCACTTGAAGGTCAAGCAGAGGTGGAACCGTACATGATCGTACAGGATTACCCGGCAGTTCTGTCTGTCCTACGACCCACTTAATTCCAAAGCCCTCTTAGCAATGAGTAAAGAAGATATATCTACAACCTACAAACTTACTGCAGTGTGCACAGGGTACTGGCCCGTTGGGGTACATGCCGAAAGGATTGGATTGCCCCTCAACACGTATTGTCGCAGTTGCGATGACCCCGGCTCGAAAGAGACAGTCGAACATTTTCTGTGTCCACCCCTCGGATGAGGCTTAGGACACTCGGAAAGCCATTCCTGCAGGATGTTTTACAGGCTAACCTAATATTCACGCACGCCGCCAATTTACTGTCAAAAACTTCTCATGCACATACAACTTGTATGAGACCAACCGAAAGTGAACGGCGTGCGCTAAAAGCTAACTCAATTTCCAATTTTTCATTTGCGTGACTTTTCTGTTTGACGTTTGATCTCATTTGACGACTGTTCCATTTGACATTTGTTCTAGAGCTGGGATTCTATTGATAGTACCGGCACTCGATAGTTTTAGAAACGATAGTTGAAAAAATCAATAATATCCATAGTACTATCGTTATTTAGCAGTATTGAATTGTACGCTCAATTGTTTGAAAACTGATAAAAAATTAATAAATTACTTTGTAAATGACATACATATATATATATATATATGTGTATACTAGCAGACCCGGCGAACTTCGTCCCGCCCAAAATTAATTTTTTTATTGAAATATTTGGTCCAACGTTTTCGCCAGCAATTCACGTTCACGTTTGGTTTTGTGGTCGACAGAATTATTATGCGCAGAAGAATTTTTTCTTACAAATCATATACAAAATTAAAGGTGTTTTTGTGGTCTTTCTGATATATAAATATGAAATATATCTCGTAATATGGCTAATTACGTAATTTTTTACCAAAAACCTAAATTTTTATAAAAAAGGCCATAATTACGTTATTTTTTTTTACTTTTTCTCGAAATATTTATCTATTATATATGTAGGTATATATATCACGGTCTTTTAATTACCTTTCCAACTGTGCAACATATCTCGAAAATCTGTTCAATAGTTTTTGAAATATAAACTTATAAAAATTTGGACAATTCCATAGGGGGGG
>NW_016158303.1:97554-103889 GCF_001687245.7 Rhagoletis zephyria | reverse complement strand
TGTACGAGAAGTGAGAATTTGTGCATTTACTTCTCAACAGAGCGCAACTAACACACAGAGAGTTTCAACTGTCCCTCTCTGCAGCCGTTTTGCACTAGTTCAGAGATGGTTCTGAAATGTGTACGGCGGAACTAGCGCTTTAAGAGACTGTCTCTAAATTTTACTGCAGGCTATGTACGCATCCCAAGCATGCAGAGCGGCGACAACACACATAAGTATGTACATACATACTAGTACAAGCCCTGCAAAAAAAAATTATTAACTGGTAAAAAATCACTTGTAGTTAGCTTTTTGCCGGATTCCTATAAAATATATAACATGTAGCTAGCTACATAATGCTAACTTGAAACTAGTTGAAAAGTAATACAGGAGTAATGCAGACGTAATCGGGAGAATGTTTTCTTTAAACGCGTTCGTATTTAAATATCCTGCACTTCACAAATACTTTTTCAAGTTGAGGACAAATAAAAGGAAAATCGAAATTTCATATTATCATTTTGAAGTAACATATGTCTGACGGAGTTCGAATATATAAACATATATGAAATGATGAAATGTAATAAAATAAATTAAGAAAATAAAAAATAAAAAAGTAAGAAAAAATAATAAATTTGTTTTTCCTATTGATATTTTGTGTCCAAAAGTAGTTAGTGCATAGTAACCACCCTTGACTACATCTAATGCAAATATAGTTAGCTTTCCTCAAAGGAAATATACAAATAATAGTGGCCTTTAGTTCCTTTCTAATCCACTTAAAGTTAGCTTATAGTTAGATACATTTCTCGTAGGATGTATATGCGTGCAAATGGCGTGCTGGGGTGTTGATGGAAATTCAAAATTTGAAAGCAAATTTATATGTCTGGCTGTAGCTGAGTGTGCAAAGACGCTTGCTACAATTCGTTGAAATCCAGAGTGGGTCAGGGTTCGAATTCCACCTCATGCAACATGCAAATTAAATATATATATATATTTGATTTTTATCTTGATTATGCACTTTTCAGAACTAACGCGGTAATTTTAATATGCGCGTAATTGAGTTGAATATTTACCAATATACAGTACTTTCTTTGACATTTATAGTAAGATCAATGACGTTTCTATTTGATTTTAATATTTTTCCCCTCAGTGTACTACTTCTTTACACTTTCATATGCATGTGATCCCTGAGTGCAGCTCATACAATTATAAATGGACAAGCGTAACACACAACACCTGAATATTACATCCATGCCAGAAATTCCACGAGTACACATCCGCTGATGAATTAGAGAGCAGAGAATTAGTATTGTAGGAGGTAGAGCTGCTTAAATTTGACAAATTTTCCACATGGAGAAAAATGTGTATTTTTTTCGTCTTCCTTAAGATTGTGTTGTCTGTAAATATAGCAGTCAGTTGTTATTTTCCTGTATTTTAACGAAAGGCACTTTAATATTAGGTGTAAACAAAAAAGGGTTCCTTTTTTACTAAAAGTTGTTAAATTTATTTGTTTGGTTCACGTACTGAGTAGGACAACTCACAACGCGGTAAATGCTGTGGAGTATTAGCAACAATAGCCGAACTATAAATGACATTCATCTCACTATGGCATTCAGTTTTTGCATATTTTGCAGTAACTGCATGGTTTTGCATGTTTGGCAAAAAATACCTGTTGGCGCATATTTATTGCGCATAGCTTAGTATATTTTATGAATATTTTTTTTTTTTTTTATTAACAACCGTTTAAAGTTAGTGCGAAATCTCTTGACAAAAAAATTATATATAATTTTTTCCCAAATATTCATCAGAATATTTTCTCGGGTAGCCAACCGGCCATTGAGGCACTCTCCTTTTTCCTCTCTCTGTTAGAGTAAGTGGAAGACGGTAGCAGATAGCTGGTCTATATCTCTGCTCAATAGGAAATTACCCTAATATGGGTCCTGAGACATAGGAACATTTACGGAAACGAGGGAGCGGATGAAATAGCAAGGTGCGGTTCCGCACTGAATGTGTCCCACGCAAAAATCACCGGAAATTTATTTTTATATTTATTATTTTGAAGGTCAAGCAGAGGTGGAACCGTACATGATCGTGCAGGATTACCCGGCAGTTCTGTCTGTCCTACGACCCACTTAATTCCAAAGCCCTCTTAGCAATGAGTAAAGAAGATATATCTACAACCTACAAACTTACTGCAGTGTGCACAGGGTACTGGCCCGTTGGGGTACATGCCGAAAGGATTGGATTGCCTCTCAACACGTACTGTCGCAGTTGCGATCACGGTGGAGAGAATACAGAGGTGGCGCCGATGACGATACCGCTACTCGGCTCTCAGTGATTTTGACAGAATCAGCTGTTTTGGTGACGTCATAGTAGAGTAGACAGCAGTAGTGATGTGCTGAGTCAATACTTTTAAGTACCCAATACTCTCGATACTCGGTACCGAAACATTTAGGTTTCGAATAAAAGCGCACATAGGCCAAAAATATGGAAAACACGCCTAACAAAACCCGAATGTAAGAGCCAATAGAGCTTTTTTACTGATTCAAATGAAAGATGTATATATGTCGGTTCGATGCCATAATACAGAGAAACCCTTACTTGTTTGAAGCATTTTTGTTCCAGCTGAATCGGACGATATCATTTTTGTAGGCCTGGGACAGATTCTGTAACCAGTTAACGACAATTTTCGAATCGGTATCGGTTTTGTCGACGTATTTGTAAGTCAACAAGTGCGATATCGATCCGAAACTTGTCGCTAACTGGCTACAGAATCTCTCCCCTGAAAGGCTTCTTCATCCGTCAAAGTATTTTTCTTGAACCTTGGACCGACTAAGGTTAAAACTGATAAAATAATATTTTTCTGTGGCGATAAGTTCAAGTGTTTTAGCCGATATCATATAAATTAGTAATGAAAGTTTTTTCTAAACCTGAAATGCATATAATGGGGAGGGTTTAATGTAAATAATCGGTATCGGATACCGAAAAGGAAGTATAGGGTACCGAAATCTTTTTTAAGTATTGGGTACTGAGTATTGGGGACAATTCAGCACATCACTAGTCGCCTTCATTCTCGCCGCTCTCAGTTGTCAACTCTACGTTGACGTCACGCTAAAATTACTCTCACGAATTCTGCTGCAATCGGCGCAATCTTGTATTCTATCATTCTTGAGTTGCGATGACCCCGGCTCGAAAGAGACAGTCGAACATTTTCTGTGTCCAGCCCTCGGATGAGGCTTAGGACACTCGGAAAGCCATTCCTGCAGGATGTTTTACAGGCTAACCTAATATTCACGCAGGCCGCCAATTTACTGTCAAAAACTTCTCATGCACATACAACTTGTATGAGACCAACCGAAATTGAACGGCGTGCGCTAAAAGCTAACTCAATTTCCAATTTTTCATTTGCGTGACTTTTCTGTCTGACGTTTGATCTCATTTGACGTCTGTTCTCATTTGACATTTGTTCTAGAGCTGGGATTCTATTGATAGTACCGGCACTCGATAGTTTTAGAAACGATAGTTGAAAAAATCAATAATATCCATAGTACTATCGTTATTTAGCAGTATTGAATTGGACGCTCAATTGTTTTAAAACTGATAAAAAATTAATAAATTACTTTGTAAATGACATACATATATATATATATGTGTATACTAGCAGACCCGGCGAACTTCGTCCCGCCCAAAATTAATTTTTTTATTGAAATATTTGGTCCAACGTTTTCGCCAGCAATTCACGTTCACGTTTGGTTTTGTGGTCGACAGAATTATTATGCGCAGAAGAATTTTTTCTTACAAATCATATACAAAATTAAAGGTGTTTTTGTGGTCTTTCTGATATATAAATATGAAATATATCTCGTAATATGGCTAATTACGTAATTTTTTATCAAAAACATAAATTTTTATAAAAAGGCCATAATTACGTTATTTTTTTTTACTTTTTCTCGAAATATTTATCTATTATATATGTAGGTATATATATCAAGGTCTTTTAATTACCTTTACAACTGTGCAACATATCTTGAAAATCTGTTCAATAGTTTTTGAAATATAAACTTATAAAAATTTGGACAATTCCACGTTTTCACCCGCCCTCCCCCCCCCTAGCGCGCCGCTGTTATTTGCACCAAAAAAAAATCAAATTTACCTAAAAAAATTGGGATTTTCTGTAATGTATAAATATTTAAAATTTTACTTTTACTTACAAATCCGTTTAGCCTCGAGCCATGAAGGTTTGTAAAAAGAGATATGTATTGGGTTTCGATAAAAACTGACATTGATAGTTTTCAACAACTATCGATAGTGGCGACAGTTTTCAACTATCGATAGTATTCCAGCTCTAGTTTTTTCTCAGTTGACGTTTGACTTGATTGGTGATATGGAGGCAAGTATAAATGTTAAGTTAATTTCTATACTTTTTATGGAAATAAAACCTTCATTTCTTTTCTTTTTACAGATTTGCAACGAGAAATTTAATGAAGCTGTGCGTGAGCATGAGTGCCTTTATTTAAAGAAGCACAAAGCCTACAAAAATAAGGCGCTTAAGGAAGCCGCTTGGGTCGAAATAGCCGTACTATTGGAAAATACTCGTAAGTTATTTTATCGTTGACTTAGATATATATATATATATATATATATACAGTATATTTTGCTTTGCTGCCTCTATGCTTAAGTGCACATTTAAGATACCTACCCTAAAATGCGCATCAGAGGCATTATTTTTAACATTTATAAGGAAACTGCTCCGATAGATGCATTTAGCATACTAGTGCGACTAGTATCAATTATCAAAGAAAGTATTACGTTTACCTGCACTGGCCCTACAATTACCTAATTTTATAACTTTTTATTTATTTTGTTCATTTCGCAGAACAACGAAAATGGCTATAAATTTGTGTAGTTATATAGATAATTAGATACTATTCGGTAAAAATTTCGCTTGCAGTAATTTCTACGTGGTAAGTGCTTCTCCATTATTTGGTTTCATAGGGATTTGGATACCTTCCTCATTGAAGTAGTAAAGAAAATTCGCTTAAGTGCACAAGTTTTTCGTGCAAAGAAGGATGTATAGCTAAGCAAAATATACTGTATATGTGTATGTACAAGGAAATGTGTTAATAAGCACTTTATTTTTGCAGCCTGCAATTGTAAGACGAGGTGGCGTTCCTTATGCGACCGTAACAGAAGGGAAATTGTGGAAGGCGCTAATCCCTCTGGCAGTGGCAGCAGCTTTCGTAAGCCATGGAAGCTGAGGGACGCTATGTCGTTCTTAAACGACTCGGTGGAAGCGGAATGGTGGGCCCAGTGCGAATTAATGTCGCATAAACAATTAGCATGTATTTATTTTGCTTTTTATTGTTAATTTTTAGTACAACATCCAACGTTGACTATTCAGAAGAAACAGATGAGACCGAAGAGGCCCAAACACCGCAGCGAGATGCGGCCAAGAAGCGTAAGATGGACGACTTGTTTGAGGACGTATTGGTACGCATGAAAAGCAAGTATGATGGCGAATCAACAAATACCTCAGACGAGGACAGTTTTTTTACTTTGCTGCGAGCAAAGTTTAGCCGTTTGTCTGCAGAAGAGGTAGACGAACTGCAGGCAGAAATTTTGGTACTATTTTCACAAAAAATAAAAAATAAATAAAAAAGTGAGCTAAAATAATTGTTCATTTATTTGTGCGTTTGTGCTAGAAGGTGTCAGTCAAGTCATGTTAAGGAATTCGCATAGTAGTGTTCGGTTTGCAATGCTTGTTGAGTTGCGGCGTTTGCAGTTTGCAAATTATTGCGATCAACACTTCTCAAATTTGCAAACGATTCGTTTTCACATTCCTCGTTAGAAGTTTGTAGGCGTAAAAAATTATGTAGAACAATTGCAGCTAGTATAACCTAGGGAAGAAAATGTTAAAAAGTGATGGCTTCCAATCAGGGTTCGGAAATATTCATATATGAATCTTCGCGAACATACATTTATGATTTTATACGCGAAGGTGAACGATTCAAATATTCTGTATTGATTCTCCTTCGCGAACGTGAAGCATAAAACCAGTCCAGATAGTTCGCGTTCGCGAATGTTAGGTAGAAAAAATTTCCGCTGTTGTTCGTACGCGTATGTATTGGTGGACCAAACAGCGTGCGTTCATATATGTAGCTATAAGTGGCAGCGATGCCTTCGCGAAGGTTCACTGCTGTCGTTCTCCTTCATAAATGAATGAAAATGCTGCGGCAAATATTCGCGGAAAGTTGGTGTGGCTAGAGATACTATTCTGTGCGAAGGCAATTTTGTTAATTGCATAAGATTTGCACCGTTCATTCGATTTTCAAAAATGAGGTGTCAAATGAAAGGGCTTG